>NW_006787408.1:1814442-1849052 GCF_000442215.2 Lipotes vexillifer
ACAGTAGCAGCACAGTAAATACAGAGGTTGGGACATAAGTATCCACAAGTCAGAGTCAGAGGAAAAGGAGTATGTTCCAGCCACTGGCAGGTTTCCTTCTTTCTCCCGGGTAATGATATTAGTCCTGATCAAGTTCCAATTTTGATTGTAAACAATTGCATTTTTAAAAATGGAAAAAGCAAAGATTTTATGATTACCCACCTCCCTTCTGTCGGCAAACAGTGAAGGAGAAAAGAATGATGTCCAAAGGTCTTCCATTGGAATCTCAAAATTTTAGAACTGGAAAGGTTTATGAGAGATCATATATAGTATAACCCATCAATTCACAGATGAGAAAATCTAAACCCAGATGAACTTTATCTGTTAATATACCTTCTACCACGAAAAATAACTACAACCTGAGTTTCCTCAGTTTGGTGTTTCTATAGCCACGTTTCAAAAGACAACAAATTTTCCTTTATTCAGCAAACACCTGAGGACACAAAAAAAGGCAAAGTTGAAAGCTACTAATAGAAACACAGTATGATGAAGTACCATGGTTCCCAAATATCAGTTCATGACAAAGTTTTCAGTGATCAACAACAAAATGAGAAAAAGAACAATGTGAAAATTTTTCAACAAGATCAATTTATTCAATCTAAGCAACTGTCGTTTACTAGAGAATTATGACTTTCCTACTGTTTTGGTACGAAAATAGTCCGTTCCCTTTTCCTTGTTTGTGATAAGGAAAAAATTTGGAAACGTGTCAGTTCTCCACAACTCTACTACATTAGTTATCTACTGCTGTGTAACAAATTACTCCCAAATCTAGCAGCTTAAAGCAACAAACTTTTATTATCTCACATAGTTTCGGAGGGTCAGGAGTCCAGGAGTAGCTTAGCTGGGTAGTTTTGACTCTCAATGAGAGTTCTTGATGTGGTTGCAGTCAAGATGTCAGCTGGGGCTGAAATCACCTGAAGACCTGAGTGGGTTTAAGGATCCGTTCCTAAGATGCTCATTCACATCATTGTTGGCAGAAGGCCTGAGTTCCTCATATGCTGTTGGCCAGAGGCCTCAATTCCTCTCCATATGAGTATCTACCAGGGCTGCTCATGACATGGAAGTTGGCTTCCCCCACAGGAAGTGATCCAAGAGAGCGAAAGCATCCAAGACAGAACTACAGTGTCTTTTATAACTTAGTCTCAGGAGTGATATACCATTCCTTCTGCCATATCCTATGGTCACAAAGACCAGTACAACGCAGGAAGAGACTACACCAGAGTGTTAGTACCAAGAGGCAGGGATTATTGAGGGCCATCTTGGAGACAGGCTACCAGAACCACAGATGTTCTAAAAAATTATGTTATCAGGCCCTGAAATCAAAAGTATAGAAACTGTCTGGAGTAGAAAGGACATAAAAGTTAAAAGATCAGGGACTTCCCTGGTGGCACAGTGGTTAAGAATCCGCCTGCCAATGCAGGGGACACAGGTTCGAGCCCAGGTCCGGGAGGATCCCACATGCCGCGGAGCAACTAAGCCCGTGTGCCACAACTACTGAGCCTGCACTCTAGAGCCCGTGAGCCACAACTACTGAAGCCCACACACCTAGAGTCCATGCTCCGCAGCAAGAGAAGCCACCGCAATGAGAAGCGCACGCACCTCAGTGAAGAGTAGCCCCCCTCGCCCCATAACTAGAGAAAGCCCATGTGCAGCAACGCAGACCCATCACAGCCAAAAATAAATAAATAAAATAAATTTATATTTAAAAAAAAGTTAAAAGATCATTGCTCTAGTTGTAAGTAAAACACTAGCTAGTGATGGATAAATCACCTAATTTTTTAGGCTTCAGTTTCCTTAGACACTAAGGGGTTTGGGTTTGACAGTCCTTAGATAACTTTCAGTGCTAACAGACTACAATTCTACACTATGAATGATGATGATGATGACGATGACAATGACAAAGAGACTATGACAAACTTGATAACTTGCCCAAAGTCAGGAGGCTAGTAAATGGTAAAGCCAAAATTTGGACTCAGGCAGCTGGATTGCAGAGCCTATGCTATCCTAACCTTAGGAAACAAATGAGAATGAAAGGTAATGAGGAAGACCAATCAAGTCACATGACATCTTGCTGCCTTACTCTCATCAACTGTGAAAAGGAGAGGGTAAGATCATCCTATCCCTATTAAGTACTTCATAAACACTAATTAACTATTTTATTATTACTGACTTAGGATAATGTAATGTAACAGCCCGCTCTAAGAAACCTGTCTTCAAATCAACTTGTAATAAAATAATGCTTCTTGTAATGTGAAATTTCCATTGTAAAATCAACATGCTTACTATATTGTTATGGTATCACTTCCAGACGACTTTGGTAAAGAACACCGACAGTCAGGAAACCACCTGTGCAGGCTTAGAATGGAGGTGGGGTAGTGGTAATTTTTAATCTTAGTATTTTTCTTTCCTGTACATTCCTTTCTTCTTTTTCCTAACCTAAGAACTACTTTTAATTTAGCAGGGAAACTTTATAATAGCTTAGTTTTTAATGAATCCTTTTTTTCCCATTAATATGCTTTTTGAGAAAATATCAAATATTATGCAAATAAATGGACCAAAGACCATACTATAATGGTTTAAAGTTCTTATCTTTCTCTTTTAGTTAAAATAACAATAATAATATACATATGCTAACTGGAATCATATTGAGAATAATTTCAGTTATGTTTTTTCTATATTTCCTCTGATTGTCCTTCTCAGTTCCCCAAATACTAATGCTCTTCTACACCAGAAACACAAACTACTGGGGGAACTCTTTTGGTACCAGTAAGAAACAAGGAAAATCTACAACTCTGTGATTGTTTCGTGTTCAGTAAAGGCAACCTTCTGGCATGAAAGCGAGGCCAGAAGTCAGCTAGAAAAAACGAAGTGAAATTTCTCAGAAACCTTGCCAGGGGATGAACATGAAAAGTGGGGGCAAAATAACGCTGTCAAAGTTGCTCTCCATTTCAGGAACTCAAGGAAGACAAGAGGCATCTCAGGAATAGTAGACAATGTTTCCCTTGCTTTTAACTAAGATCGTAGGAAAAAGCATTTAAGGTTTCAGGCATTCAAGAGTGACAACTGTCTTTCAGTTAGTTGGAAAGGACTTGAAAAAAACAGTTGTTGGAATAAATGGAATGTGCCTTGGCTTCTGTGGTCAAAATTTCTGAGACTCAGCTGAAACAAGATTCTGGCTTAAGACTTATATGGTTTTCATCACCCTATAAACATTAACATTATTGATGCAGATCCGTCGCTTGAAATATTTTACCCATATCCTCTACTGCAAGGAATTTTCTTTTTACCCATTCATCTCTAGTGACAAATTTGTGGCACTTACAAATTTAAAAGGCTGTCAGAATCTAATAATGAAATCTGGGGGAAGTCATGTGGGGGGCACAGATCAGAAAGAACCAAAATTAATTTCAGAGGATTTACTACACAGGTTAGGGGTCACAATGAGGTGCGTTTCTCTGTACAATGTGAAATCTACAGAAGCAATACCTTCCTAGAAGTAAAGAAAAAGTAGAAAAGGAATTAGTGCTAGTCAAGCCAATGCATGAAGTTAGAAACACATTACAGAAACCAACGCATAGATGGCACAGAAAACCATATGTTGTCAGTGACTTAAATCCATGTCTGGGCCCATGCTTGCTTTAATAATGGCTATTACTAAAATTCAGACATACTTTTCAATTATTGATAACTCACCTAGGAAACTTTTCCAATCTCAACAGGGATTGAATTTAAAGGCTTGAGTTCTACAACTTTTCCCCAGGAAAATGTAACAAAAATGGAAAGGTAGTTCAAAAAGAAACAAGGCCAGGGATTTTTTTCCTTTCCTAAGCCTCTGTGATGTACCTGCTATTATAGAAAGTTCAATGGCTAAGAGAACGTTTTCCTCAAGGTGTCTTTCGGCAGAAGGAGGAAGTTGCAAGCTGATGCATTCATGCTGGGGACCCAGTTGAGGGGGACTTACGAGTTGCCCTAAGTCAGGCAGAACCTCTAGAGAGGCTCTGTCCTGGGATATGTCAGAGGTCACATTGTATAAAACCTGGAGTGTTAATTCAAAGTTAGACTATAAAACAGTTGCCTTCTGAGAGAGGTAAGGGTTAACATGCCATAGACTGATTCCCAGCAAGGTGACTTCACACAAAAGGAGATGGCCTTCAGCACAGAATATCATGGAAGGAGCAGTCCAGTGCTTAAGACAAACCTGATAGAAAGTTGGGCTGGTGAATCAGGCCACTACTTCAAAATGTCCCCAGTGCTGGAAATGCAAGTCCTGAGTGCCCAGTCCTCTTTATCACGCCAGGGATTTGTCCCCCAACCACAAATGCCAGCTAGCGTAACAAGAGTGGAGACAAAAGCTCTGCTACACTATAACACGACTGAGTCTCCCCAGGCCCTATTTATACAAGAGGAGGATATGATCCTTGCCTACTCCTTAAACCTAAAATCTCACAGCCTAGGGACTGGGAATCCTTTTCTCGAGTCTGAGTTTTCAAATGTGTGGTCTGGTCCTTTGAAATTCTTGTGTACAGTCCTCAAATGCACGAGGCTAGGAGGCAATAGATGCTTCAAAGCTCTGGTGAGTACGCTGGTCAGGTCATTAAGGCTTGTTTGCTGCACACCTGTTTTAGTTTCACAGGGCTACTGAAAAAAATTACCAAAAACTGCGTGGCTTAAACCAACAGAGGTTTATCCTCTCATGGTTGTGGAGCGTTGAAGTCCAAAATCAAGATGCTGGCAGCTGGTTCCCTCTGGAAACTCTGAGGGACAATCTGTTCCATGCCTCTCTCCTAGCTTCCAGCACTGCCGGCGACGTTTGGCATTCCTTGGCTTGCAGCTGCATCACTTCACATTCTATCTCCACCTTCACATGGTGTTCTCTCTGTGTGTCTGTTTTCTCTGCTTACAAGGACACCAGTTGTTGGATTAGGGCCCACCCCAACCCAGTATGACCTCATCTTAACTAATTATACCTACAAGGATCCTATTTCCAAATAAGGCCACATTCTGAAGTCCTGGGTAGATATGAATTTTGAGGAGACGCTACTCAACCCAGTACATCTCCAAATTCACCAAAAGCAGCATCCAAAATATTTATTCCATCTTTCCAGCCAAATATTTACTTCTTCTTCTCTCACCAAAAAAGAAAAAATTGCAGGGTTCTTCACTAAAGAAACTAAAAAGTTTGCCCCAAGAAAAAAGTCTTCTGAAATGTGGTGTGTACACATTCCTCAGTTTAAGAATAGCTACCTCCCCTCAAGAGATCATGATAAAGCAAGACCTGCTAATAAAACAAACTCTACCTGCATATAGCAAAGTTCCATTCAGTTCTATGAAGCCATATCCTTAAACAGTAAGAGAGCATCAAGGTTCTTCCAAGAAACTGAAAAAGTCTCTGTCCTAAGAGATATCAAGGTAACAAACAGAAAAATAAATGACCGAAAAAGCAGGAGAAATGGGGATAGAGGGGAAAATCTCTTTGGTTTGTATTCTTAGGAAAATCAAAGAAAATATGATAGCTAGAAAAAAAAGAACAAAAAATAAGAACATAATATTATGTAAAAAGGGAATTAGAGATCAAGGAAACATTCTTTAGAAGTTCAAAATGATTACCAAAATGAAATATTTAGAATAAAATGACTAGAAGATAAAATTGAGGGCTCCACCAGAGCAAAGACAATGACAAAAACCAAGAGCTGAAAATTTTAGAAAAGAGAGACAGAGAGGTTCCATCTAAGAGGTCCATTCCTACCTTAACAGAATTAGAGAAAACAAAGGACAAGAAATCAAATACAGAACACAAGATATTTTCCCAGAGTGGAAGGACATCTTCAGAATATAAAGGTACAAGAAGCATCCAGCCCAAAGAATGAAAAAAGACAAGCACCCATGCTTATAAAGGAAGATGCAAAAAACAGGTCATTCTCAAAGAAATCAGAGTCAGATCACCACCAATACCAAGATGACAGAAGACAATAGAATGGATGCAATATAATTTCTGAAGAAAAATTATCTCAACCACCTAAAATTATACACCGTGTGAAAATATTATTCAAGTGTAAGAATAAAATACCTTTTCGACATGCACAAACTCAGAACATTTACCTCTTACACACCTCTAAACAGTTACCCATCAGTGGTAGGATTTTACTTACTGCTTTGTCTTCTTTTCTAACTTCCCATGTACTACTAGTATAATACGTGTATTCGTTATCAAAGTATTTATAAAGTTATAAATTATGATAAAATTATCATCAAGATATTTATAAATGTACTTGTTGTATTTATTATAAAAGTACTTGCTTAATGAACACCCTTTCCCTAAAGAGTTTAAAGCAGAGGTTACTTCTGCGATTTTCTTCCTTTTCCCATCACTCGTAAATAATTTTTAAATGGCACATCACTTTTCCTAAATGGGATTCAGATATGAAAGTTAAGTGACTTAACCCTCATGAGATTATTACACATTCTGGAGAGCATATATTTTTTGTTCCATATAGAAACCAATTTTCTACCTCTAATCAGAATCCCCCACGTTGGTTTCTTTTGTCAAAAGAAAACCAAAGGGTAAAACAAAACATATTTAAGATATTAGGCATTAGGTATATAGTACTACGAAAGGTGTATATCAAAGTATTTAAACAAAGTATTTAACAGAGAGCTTTGTTTTTATAAACTTAGATGGTTATTGTAGGGGTTATGTTATGTTCCTGAATATGTTATGTAACAGAAACTGAGTATATCAGAATTAACATATTTGAAGTCAACATAATTTTATGAGAAATAGGTATACTATTCCTTAGTATAAAGAAGAACGTTTATACCAAGTTTTCACGGTATACACCAGTATTTCCTCCCTATATCTTAACATATAATGTACAATTACAAACTAAAAATGAATTAACATGATTTATTGTTTAATAAAGTATCAAGAATAATATTAAAAACCCTTTCTCCATTCATGCATAATCAAGAATGGCAATTGTTACTGTAGAGTCCTCTCCTCAATAGTATAAATAGGATGGTTAAAGATTTACAGTGATGCTAAGGTATAATCATTATGCATACAACTTAACTATTAATGGCACTGACTTTGAATCCAAGTAGACTTAGCTTCAAATCTTGCCTCTATTACTAGCAGGTTCTTAATCTCTTTGAGTTTCAGTTGTTTCATTATTAAGATTGGAGGGGAGAACTTCCCTGGTGGCGTAGTGGTTAAGAATCCGCCTGCCAATGCAAGGGACATGGGTTCGAGCCCTGGTCTTGGAAGATCCCACATGCTGCGGAGCAACTAAGTTTGTGTGCCACAACTACAGAGACTGCGCTCTAGAGCCCATGAGCCACAACTACTGAAGCCCACGTGCCCTAGAAACTGTGCTCTGCAACAAGGGAAGCCACCACAATGAGCAGCCCATGCACCACAACGAAGAGCAGCCCCCACTTGCCGCAACTAGAGAAAGCCCGTGCACAGCAACGAAGACCCAACACAGCCAAAAATAAATTAAAAAGATGGGGGAGAAAGAGCACCTAGCCTTGTAGAACAGTGAAGATGAGATTACATGATTAATATAAGTTTTATTGTAAGACTGGCACATACTAAGGGCTCAACAAATGGTAACTTATGATCAACATCATCACCACTACCACTGCTGGGTGAGCAAAACCAAAAACAAAACCCAAGCACTGAAGTGGACCTTCTACTACTGACAGAAGAATTCAGCACTAGGCACAAAGCTGTACAAATAAAAACATCTGCATCTCAGAGGCCTGGGAGGTTACATAAATGTATGAATCAGGCCAGGAATGAGACAGAGATGGGTAGGGGCTGGTGGTACACTGAAGAGGATTGTGCCCTCTCCTAAAGGCATCCAAACTTAAATATTTTAAAATTCCAGGGACTTCCATGGTGGTCCAGTGACTAAGACTCCACGCTCCCAATGCAGTGGACCCAGGTTCGTTACCTGGTCGGGGAACTAGATCCCACATGCCGCGACTAAGAGTTTGCATGCCGCAGCGAAGATCCTGTGTGCTGCAACTAAGAACCAGCGCAGCCAAATAAATAAATAAATAAATATTTAAAGTTCTTAAAAAAAAAAGGTAAAATAAAATTCCAGTGCTAGCCAAGCAAAATCCTCTGCTGGTGGAATATGGCCCATAGATGATTGTTTTTCACCTCATGAACTACAACCATTATTCAAGCCCTCAAGCTGCACCGAAAGAAATTAGAAAACAGGATTCCTAGATTCCAAAGTGTCTCACTACTATTTTTTTCTAAATTTCTCATTTAATAAACCTGTTTTTCTTCCAGCGAATAAAAGTTACATGTTTTTTTTTTTTTTTTTTGCCATATGTGGGCCTCTCACTGTCATGGCTTTCCCGTTGCCGGACGCGCAAGCTCAGCGGCCATGGCTCACGGGCCCAGCCGCTCCGCGGCATGTGGGATCCTCCCAGACCGGGGCACGAACCCGCGTCCCCTGCATCGGCAGGCGGACTCTCAACCACTGTGCCACCAGGGAGGCCCAAGTTACATGTTTTAATTACAGCAAATTAGGAAAGTGCACAAGTGCATAAAGGAGAAGAAAATAATATATGTAATCTTATCATTCAGAGCAACTCAACTTTTAGGGATTTTTCCTTCAACTTTTCCTAGGCATATTTTTCTTCCGTAATAAAGTACAAATCCAGCTTTTTGACTGACTATTTGAACATTTTATTTAAGATTCTTTGGAAACAACATTAAACGATTGTAGATTATTCAATTATATAGACACACTTTACTTAATCCGGTCTTTTTTCTAATTGAACATTTTCCTTTTCTTTCTCAGTTCAATTATTACAGGTAATACTATAATATGTTTATGCATAAAATTTTAAATTAACTTGCTTCCTTGGGATACAATCCCCAAAAAAGAATTGTTCAAAACAAAAAAGGACAATTTAAGGTCCTTTATACATAGTGTCAATCTGTACACTGAAATAGTTACAAAGGATGACATTCCCCCCAAAGGACAGAGGAATGCCTTTTTGGCTACCTGTTCACCAACTATGGGTCTATGGGTATTCTTAACACTTATGTCAAATTAAGATTCCAAAATTGTTCCTTTCACATCATCAAAATAGGGGAAAAGAATTTAAACTCTTATTTAAAAAGTGATTCTGAAATTAATGCCACTATGACTTCAAAGTTATATTATTTTAGGGCTTCCCTAGTGGCGCAGTGGTTGAGAGTCCACCTGCCAGTGCAGGGGACATAGGTTCGTGCCCTGGTCCGGGAAGATCCCACATGCCACGGAGCGGCTAGGCCCGTGAGCCATGGCCGCTGAGCCTGCGCATCCGGAGGCTGTGCTCCGCAACGGGAGAGGCCACAACAGTAAGAGGCCCGCGTACCGCAAAAAAAAAAAAAAAGTTATATTATTTTACTAATAATGTGTTATAATGTATTGATCCTCTGAAATCTTCTATATTAATACAAATGGATATGGTATGATTTTATTTCAATTATCTAAGTTATTGGGGAGCAAAACCAGGGTGAGATATTGAAATTTAGGGACAATATCAAAATTATCATTTTAGCCAATAATTTCAACGAATATCAACCCTGAACTTCTCTCTGTTTCAGAGCTATAAGTTAAAACACTGAATCTTACAACAACATTCTCAGAGGGCATACTGTCCAGCACTAGCTCACACTCTTGTGTATATGCTACAGAATGTAGTCTATGTACCTAAAAGTAAAGCAGCAGCAACATGCCAGCTACAGTTAATACAAACTGTATAATCATCCTGAATCAGCTATCTAAATTAAATGTGCAGGGGTGTGAGCTGAGATGGTGAAGATCAAAGCTTCATAAAAGTGATCAGGATCTATAGTGATTACCTGTCTGAGCTCCCTGTCTTAAGATAGGTGAAACCAGGAATCACATATAGATATTCAGGGTTCATAGCTCCATATAGCACAACAAGTAGTGCCCCAAAATCTGGAAGTGAAACCAGAGTTTTCCATTTCCAAAAGATAGCATGAGACACAAAAAACCCACAGGCCAAGGATACTAAATTTTCTTATTCATCTCGTAAGACTGTTATATGAAAATCAAATACAGTAACAGCTATGCATTTGAAAAACTAAAAATCATTACTATTAGATGTTAATAAATTATTGCATTTTGAAGCACTAATATCAGTTAACTATAATAAGAAGACACTGAATTCAAAGTTCCTTAAAGCGGGAATCATGTATTTTGTGACTCCTATGGTTTATAGTATTTTGCCCTTGAAATTGAAGGTATAATTATTTGTTAGGTAAATTAATAAATAATATTAATAAACTATATTTGTATAGTATATGCAAAATGTTTTTCAAAATATTTTCACATAATGAATGAATCTATAAGGCCTTGTAGCAACATGTTTACAAACATGTTAGATCCTCTATACTGGGAGAAACAATAGCAATATTCCTAAATTTTTTGTGCTCTGTAACATTAATTGCAAAATAAGTTCTTCTCAATTAGCATCATAAAGTAAAGCACTGTCCTAGTCCATTAGATGTTCAAGGGAGGGAACAAGGGAATGACTATATATGTCAATAAAAGCAATTATAGAACAGAAAGATGTTGGGATGAATATCCATCAAGTTACTTTTAGAACACATAAGAAGCATCAGAGTTTTGGAGGGGGGAAAAAAAGGCAAAAGTGCCCTATCTTGGCTGAGTAGCACTATTAAATTCAGATGCAGGGTTCTATTTAGCTTGGACAGGTCCCAGCCACAGAACAAAGTCAGTCTGTCTTAGTACCATAACTGAATTCTACAAGTTAACAGCTTTTCATGAAAAGCTGCCATTTCAAAATGTCAATCAAATCTGAGCATAAGTGGGAACTCCTGCAGAAATAACCAGCTGCAGGTTTGAAAAACATTTTTCACTGAAAGTGGAAACACAAAAGATGTTTGAATGGGATCTCTTTTCATTCCTGTAACAGTAGACGGCCATTTTCACAACATCAAGGACAGAAAACAGAGGACAAAATTGCAAATAATGTCTTGAAAGGGCTATTTGCAGGGGTGATGACTGATTCAAGTTACAAATGACAGAATTATTGGCAAATGGGAACTCATTAATATGAAATTGTTTGTTTCTCATTAACTGATCATAGTCTCAGACTATTCTTTTAATTGCACTTGAATGATTATGCCATACAGAATGAAATGTTGCCTCAAGTTTTGACATTTATTTCAACTTCTTTATAGAAATTGATGAGGGTATCACCTGACTTTATGGGGGGGAAATCCACCAATTATAGTTTATGAACAAATAAAAAAGAAACATTATTTCACTTTTCAGAATGTCAAAGATGATAAAAATACCATGCATTAATATTGCACCTTTCTTCCAAAAAAAATTCCCTTATAAGCATGATGTAATAAAGTGAAACTAAATAACAGAGTAGTAAATATGATATAGTATGAGAGTTTATATAGAAAGGAGATGGGACTTACTCAAGGAGATGTACATTAGAAAGTAACTCTACAGAAGATCTGCCACCATGCTAGACCTCCAGAGGCATAAGATAGCATGAAGATTAATCGGAAAATAACTTTAAAAAATTGTTCCACAACTTGAAGAAAGTGATACAACACAAATACCCTCCCATTTTCTTTTTTACATCACACATTTCAACAAATCTTTTTTTTTAATTTGTTGGCAGCTAATAGGAGAATTCAAGTTCATAGAAATGATGACTCCTCTCAATACCAATGCAATTGTCTGTGCAGTAGAGGTGATATCAATGTTGATTTTCTTTTACAGAAATGAAAGGTAAAATCAAAACTAGTTTTAAAGGCACTACCCATACCATAAGGTTCTATTAGAATTTTGGGGGCTCCCACAGTTGACCAATTTTTATCTATTTGTAAGATTTAGAGAACTTGTTTGAGTCTTGTTTATTTATTGTACCCCATATTATTGTCACTTAAATATGAAAACAAAAAAGCAGTATTTAGAAATTAGACTTCCCAAACCCAAATAAATGCTACAAACTGTTCAAACCAAAAAGTGCTTTCATATGGTATGAGATAATTCAGGGACACTAGAATCTGTCTTCCTTTACTTCATAAAAAAGTTCAGTTTCTCTCATTATCAGAAATTTGGACTTTCTGTGTTTTGTTGACACAAATGTTAACACACATCTATCCCAAATGCAGATTTATTTAATTTTAGTAGGTATGGTCTCATTAACATACTTATCTCTAGCCCAAATTGTGATTCCCTGGTTTCACTCACCTTTGTATACCCGAGAATTTCTCTTGGGCTCAGACTCAACAACAGCAAAGCCTTCAAATAAGCATCTAACAGTATTTGTATATAAAATTAAGCAGAGATATAATAAATCTCACTAATCTCTCTTAATCTTTCCAAAAGAGCTACACTCACGTTCAGCTATATACTACACACATTCTCCATTATAAAGAGAAAATACATCCTCTTTATCTGAATTTGAGTAAATGAAATTCAGTTTTAACAGATGTTTCCAAATATGTGATAGTTTAGCCTTGGCACAATGGTACCTTTTGCTTTACTTTAAGAACTTTTTCACTTAGTACTACAGCATCCATAGGTCTTCCTAAGAGAGCATCCAATATTTAGTTCCGAATGCTTTTAATTCTTGTGTTCAAACAGCTGTATGAGGTTGTAGAACTTGTTAAAAAAAAAAAAAATTGTTGGGCGGGGGGTGGGCATGAGTTGGTAACCAGTTGTCACCCAAAGACAACAGTTACTTTTATTGGGGTATTACAAATGCAAATGGCTAATGTGGTATAAACTGTACACTAGATTTTAGTTAGAATGTCTAAAGCTATTACACAAGGCATTCATCTGCATTCCCTGTTTATGGGAATGAAATATGTAGTCATTTGAAGTCCACAATATGTATACTGTGTTTGTAATAACTGCAGATTTTACAAGCACATTATTCTTTCCATTAGGATTAAAACCTCACCGAATAGCAATTTGTGAAAGAATTCTAGCAGGGCCCCGAGCCCAGAACTCTGACCTCTGATGAGATGCTTGGCAGCAACAAACTCCGAGTCTAGGCAAAACATCTGGTTTGAGTTAGACTTCCTGAAAAAATAGCCCCTGTACTGGGTAAACTGGTATTCACTCAGCTTTGTATATATACTTTGACTGACTTCAACACTGCTATAGGAAAAAAGAGAGAAACAGAGACAGAGAAACAGAGAGAGTCAGAGAGAGAGAGAGAGAGAGAGAGAGAGAGAGAGAGAGAGAGAGACAGAGAGACGGAAAGAGACAGAGAAAGACAGAGAGAAAAGTAAGACTCTACTAGAATGCTTGTCAATCACGACAGATTCCTTGGTGGCCTCTCTAGAATGAAGTTCTCTTATTAGCTAGAACAGTCTTTCCTTCCATATTCCTTGAGTATTTTCCCCCACATTATAGCATAATAGAATGTAGGATAACTTCAAAGTAAGTCCAGACTTTTTATTAGCAAACACAACAATACATTACTTTTCTTTTAATCACTCCAGAGGAGGAATCACTGGTTAATTTTGACTTCATTCTGTTTACATATATGAGGGAAAAAGATAAAACAGTAATGTTTCGAGGGTTCCTATAAATTTGGTACATACTAAAACTCCAAAAAATTAAATAGCTTCTAAATAGTGCTCCTTTCTTTTAAATGATAAACTTACTGTAGTAAATGTTTATTGAGAAGAGGTTCTTTGAGTTTTTGCAAATTTAATAAAAACCTCAATTCAAAAATGATTCTTCTAATATATATACTAGAGAAAAAATGCTCTGGATTAATATGGAAACATGAAACAACAATTTGGAGACAGGTCATTATTTAAAGGTTCTCCTGCCCATTTTCACATTCTGATTAGCAGGTTTAGTAAGACAAATGTGGAAATCCAACCACTGCAATTAACAGTTCATTTAAACTCATCATAAAATTGTTTCACATTTTTATACAGACACACCATCTTCTGAAGCACAGTTCTTAAACATCAGACCGAAAATGGCCCCAAACTATGAATGGTGCTAAAAAAGAAAAGGCCAGCATCTAGGTGAGCTGTTTTTTATAGCCAAAGATTAACGTTTGGACCTAACAGAAACATAAAAGCAGGATATTCCAACGCAGTACTCCCTACCTTGACTGTGATTTGATTTGAGTTTCTAGTAAAAGCAAAAATATAACCCAATTTATCCCACTGTCAATGTGTAAGATGAAGGTCATGTGGGATAATGATTCGGAACATGATTTCAACTTTGAAGGACGTGGGAGAGTTCTGTCATTCTCAGATGGTTGGTAAATTGCCATTTCACCTTTCTATATATCACCTTAGTTTAATTATTACCTTTGTGAATAAAAGTAGAAACTAATTTAAATTTAGTCTTTTGAGAGAATAGTGTGGAACAGAATGCAAATTAATAGCTGTACATTTCTTTAGGTACAAATTTACTTTTCTGCCCAGTGGCATTGCTAGGGACCCTACTGAATAGTAACATGTTATAAAACATCAATATCTTTCTTCAACATGTACCAGCAGTCTGCAAACCCCACTTTTACCTTACTTCAGGGAGCTATTCAGGAATAACCAAGATTATTTACGCCCTGCTTAAAGATTAAAAATAAAATCTTACTGACCAAACTCAAACCAGAGTCTGCTTCGAAGTTCCTCAGAACCTCATGAGACACATGCACTTGTTTGTCTACTTGCCACAAACAGCATGGTTTTTAATGTATATCACAACTATTATTCAGCAAATTATAAACTTTGTACTATCTCCACATTACACAATTTTTAAAAATTCATATTTCCACCATCAAGTCTTATCATTTCTATTATAATCAGAATCAACAAAATAATCATGGAAAATAAAATATTTTGCTTCTCCAAACTCTGTTTCTTGAATTCATAACTTACACATATTTTAACATAAAATGTTCCTTTGCCAGCTTTGAGTAAAATACCATGTAGCCTAAGTTCAGCACTTCCTTTCTCCACACCCTTGCAGCCTTCTTTTGTACACATACCATAAACGCAACCCCTCTACATTCCTTAGCTCACTATGAACTGAAATGTTTCTCTAAGATATTCATTTTGACACAAAATAAAAGGTAATAACAATGTGACAAACTTCTCATTTAAATGTAATTTTTGAGAGAATATATTGTGAAATAAAATGCAGATTGATAATATCAACTTTCTGTAAACACACATTTACTTTTCCACTCAAAACAAGGATAAACTGAAGCTGTAGTGTTCATTTCAGAAAGAAGGCAGAGGCATTTTTTAAAACTGTGTAAAAATGCACGTAGAATTATCATACATATTTCTACATAATCACACTGCAGGTATATGGTAACAGACTCAGGGATAAAGTTTTTAAAAATAACCATTGCCTGGGATGCCTACATAAATTATATTTGAAAGCCTGCTTTCCCTTAAACCTGACTGTGAAACAATTCATATTTGGGTCAGAGCACAAACATAAATGTACACGACTTGACACCTGTAGTTTTTTCACTTTGTCTGATGATGATAAAAAAGAAAATTATTATCATAATTCTGAAGGCCATTCAGACAGAGAAACCCTCCAAAGTACAGGGAAGAGGACTCCTCTGTCATCCTCCTTAGGGCAGAAGTAGCAAGTAAAACACTTTCTTCCTGATGCAGCTTTGGAATATATGTAGTTCAATCCTGAGAGTACAGATCCAAAAACTGAGTATGACAATGAATAGTAACGAAAAATAATGGTGGTGATTTTGTATTCTGGTAGTACTTTTATACTGGAATTAAACAGCGAATTTTCTTTCCAAAAGGCATAAAGAGCATTTCACTGCTAACTCCCCACATTTTTTAAAGCTATGGCCACAAAGACACATTTATAAAATAAGCCCCCACTTGTTAAAACTGTAACACTGCCACCATCACTAGTTTCACCTTAGTGACTTAAATAAATATAAATAAAGTAATAAACACTATATGTTTTATAGAGTTCTATGAACCAGCAAAAAAAAAAAAAGAAAAAAAAAATTACCTTACAAAATAAACTCCTGGCAAATGCAAAAGAAAAGCTAAACTTGGTTTGTCCATATTTTCTGAGTTCCCAGAATATAAGAAGCAGCTAGGGGAAACCTAACTTATTTAACTGAAAGACTTTTACCTATTTCATTTGCCACATTAGCCTTTCTGGAATGCAAGGGGAAAAAAGTATTAAACAGGAAAGGATGAAAGAAGTAGAGAAGAGCAATCAATGTAATAAAAAATATCTGGGGGTTTAAAACTAGATATCTTTCATAGTCTAGGTTTTAAGATGACCTTGATGGAAATCTTTCTATTGACTGGGGTTAAATATTGAAAATAAGCTCTATAAGAATCAGACATGATGGCTTGCTATCCTAAGTGGTCAAAATGTTCAGCAAGTAAGTTACTCGCTTTGCTTCCTCATCAATTAAGTGATGGTAAAACTCTTCATGCTACTGCTGTCAGATGGCTGTCAAGTAAACTGTTTCATTCAGAATTGAGGAATAAAAATTTTAATGGCTATTGTCATATGAACAACTTTTAAAAATATATAATTTCATACTTGTTAATATACTAATGGAGATTTTGTAAAGTTTGAATATAATTTTCAAGTCATCACCTGTATAATAGCAATAACAACAAAACTTATTTTAAATAACTCCAAATTATATATAGTTGAGTAAATTTTAATTTGTTTTCCTTTAAGGTCTTCTAAAGTTGAGGCCAGCATGCTGAAGAAAAATATTAAACTATCTATAACCCTGTGTCAACATATGATGCTACTGGGAATGGTAAGTGAATTAATTTTCCAAGGAAAATTAATTACTTATGACTTACAGTTGTAAAAGCAAACAACGTAACTCTGGATTAGGGCACATTTAATTTCTGTTTGCAGTAGCGATTAAATTAATTTCATATAATTCATGGTATGTAATAGAAAGCAGAACAAAAATGAAATTCTAGACAATGACTGACACAGAAAAATGTATATATTTATGAAGCTGATCCAAAAATAAAGGTCATGGGTATTAATCACTGGATACTAAAAGAGTAATTTTAATAGTTCTATAATAATGGATTTTTAGCATAGTTTTTGAGAAAGCTTCACCAAAAACAGTCTAACACAGAGACACAAGATAAAAAACTGTAATAACAGCCTATAACATAACCTGAATTTCTCCCTTCCCCCCTTAAAAGGAAGCTGGAATAAGAATTTGCACATCTTTTCTTTATAACAATAATTTTTGTCCACATAGATTTTGGGCAGCTAAAATTTAATATACCATTAAATAATTTGGGGATGAAGTTCTTAAAATTACAACTAAATTCTCTTCCCCTGACACCCAAATAGTAAAGTGCTTCTAAAATGGATCATCTGTGATTCATTTGATCGAATTATGTACCTGAGTACTACTAAGACAACAGATTTTGGCTAATAGGGCCCTAAGAATATATGCACAACTGCACATATAAAAATATTCATCTTTACACCCCACCACATCCTACCTGTTCCAGTTAAGCCATACATAACCTTTTAATTTTGGACTCCAACTTCATGGTATAGTTCATGTGTTAAGATAAAGAATTAAGTCTTGCCCTGATACTAACTGTAATTAAATAGTTTAAAGTAGCTATTAGAAAATGAAATGACATTCTCATGGTATATTAAAACACACATGCAAATTCAGAATATTTCATATTCTGGTAATAATCTTAAGTACTAACCACTAGCCACCTGGTGAAATCATTGTTAGTCAAATTCCCACTGACATTTGGGATCATCTGGCTATGAGAGATCAAGCATTTTGACACATTCTTTTAAAGTAAACTATTTCTATGATTTATGCTTTTAGAAAAAAGTATATGTGGATTTCTAATGAAAGATAGAGCATAAACACATGCAAATAGAAATAAAAACTATACATATATACATATACTTTTCTCAAAATTTTACTTTTTACAAATTTTAAAGTATTCCCTTTTGTAGCCACACCGTCTATAACAAAAAAGCACTCTTCCCACATTATCTTTAAAAATACATATTTATATAAAGACTATCATTTATGTAATGCCTTTGAGATCAAA
Organism: Lipotes vexillifer; assembly: GCF_000442215.2. Taxonomy (NCBI): domain Eukaryota; kingdom Metazoa; phylum Chordata; class Mammalia; order Artiodactyla; family Lipotidae; genus Lipotes; species Lipotes vexillifer. The sequence continues at coordinate 1,832,606 of NW_006787408.1, forward strand.
GAGAAAAAATTACTAAAAATATTCTAAATTCCATTTTAATCTTAAACCTATCAAAGGAAGAAGAAATTGTTACATTACTTTGGAGTTTATGAAAATAAAAATTTGTGGCACCGTAGTTTTTAAAGGGATGTTTTTTTGAAGTAACTGCACTGTGAAAAGATTCATTAAGAGAGAAACTTTTCCATTCCTAGAGAAGCTGCAATTTAATCATGATTAGAAACTCTTTTTGCTCTATTTTGAAGAATAAAACTAAATGAAGCAATAGAAACCTCACCTTTCTGGCTTGTTTTCTTAAAACCCAGGGTTACTCTTATTTCAAAATGGACCTCACTCAGCATAATCCAGATTGAAAGGGGTTTGTTTATAAAATGTCCTCGACAGGTTCTCTTTAGGGTAAGAGGCACATTCAGCTTTTTTTTTTTTTTTTTTTTTTCAGCTAGTAAAGCTACCCAGGAGGCTGAAACATCACCTTGGACTCTCAGAGAATTTAACTTTCCTTTCATTCTTGGCTTCGACACTGGAACAGGATTGTAAGAAGACAGAAAAAGAAGGAACAAAGGAACAAAACAATGTCCTTCCACACCAAAAAAAAAATCTATCCTGCTGCCCACATCAGTGCTGCCTAACTACACTCAGGAAAAGAGAACAAAGGAAAGAAAAGGAAGAAAAAGAAAAAAGAAAAAGGAAGGAAAGGAAGGAAGAAAGAAAGGGGAAAGAGGAAGGAAGGGAGGGAGGAAGGAAAGGAAGGAAGGAAGGAGGGAGGGAGGAAGGAAGGAAGAGAGAGAAAGTGAGAGAACACAGAACTCTTCTGATTGGCAATAGTCTACAAGACGGGGAAGTTACACTGAAACTCCCTCGTTAGAAAACACACACAAGACACCCTCTACATTCCCTCAAGCCTGAAATGAATTTCAGAAACCTCTTCAGGCATCTTTCTTTTATTACAACCCACATTCATATTTCAGTAGAATCACTACAGGGGAATCACTAATTTTTTATCTAAACTATGACGTTTTGGCAAATGCTATATAACCAACTATAAATCTACAACAAGCCTCAAATACTAAAGACTTGGTAATTATATGATGAGAAACAGCTTGATTATGGGCGAGGCAAGGCAGGCTGTCAACAAACAAACAGCTGTTTCTTATTGACAATCCATAACCAGATCATGCATCCCAACCAAGTGAGGAGTTTGTTTCTGTTGTTGCTGTTGTGTTTGTTTTTGACTGTTCTACCCTCTTCCCCTCCCACCTCCAAAATACTGAGTCAATTTAAACATTAGATGTGAACCACAACAGAAGAATCAGATATGCAAGGATAACAAGTAAAGCACTACAGACTTACAAAACATTCTCTAGGTAATAACTAACAGAAGTTTAAAGTGTACTTTCTAATTCAACTTCAAATGCCTATCTTTCCCTGTGCAACACGTCCTGTCATTACTATTTATATGAGGCAGCTCAGGCAATGGGCCTGTTTCCTCATTCCTGGATTATGAGCACAGCAATGCCACCACTCTGATCCTTTGTTCTGGAAGTTTTCCTTGCAGATTCTTCCGTCCTCCCTTTTAGCGGAAGGCAATGAACATGCTTATACCTGCTAGAGTGAACTAAATGACCTCTAAGGTCCCTTGTTACTTGAAATTAAATGATTCTAGGAATACTTGAGAAGCTTAGCATATGAATAAATAATAGAAATAAATAGAACCTTAACACAAAGGTTTAAAAAAAAAACCCCACCAACATAAATGGAATCTGTTTATTTGATGGTTCCATCATATGAAATAAAATGCACCTTTGGGCATTTTCATATATATGTGAAATATATATGAAATATATATATTCCTTTTAACATTCAGAAACCATACAGATAACCTTATTTTATTTTCCAACAAGGCATAAAGAAGTAAAATTAGTTTCCCAAGGTCACAAAGCAAATGCAGCTAAACCAAAACAAGACCACAGCTCCCTTTGGTGAACTGGGGCTTTGTGTTCCATTTCACTGAACCACACTGAAATGAGGAAAGGACCAGTGAGAATGTTTACACAATTTCAGTCTAAGGTAAGTTCCCTTTAAACACACCCTGAATTATAACTACCCAACTGCAAGGGGGGGCATATGTCAAAGAGCATAGTTATGCGCCCTAGGTATGACTAACCAAGTATTTTAATCTAGAATCCAAATTTCCTTTGCAAACTTAATGATAAATACAGAATTTCTCTACAAGAAGATATCTCCTGTCTCACTCTCAACTACAGTGTTCCACTTTATTTAAAACCACGTCCTTACCATCTAGCAAATTGGGCTGGAAGTCTTCTGTGTTCTGCTGCCATAGTGGGGTCTATGTTCAGTTAGTAGCATGCCCATAAATCTGTTTTTTGGAAAACTCATAAAGTTGCTTAAATTTATCAACACATATCTGAGTAGGTATCAAATCACAAACGAGGGTAGAATCACTTTTTTTTAGAAGTCTGGTTGTATTTCACACCATATGAATAGAGGGGACCTGAGTAAGGGACTAAGGAACAGACTATCTCTGCGAAAAGCAGCTCATAGGAGGGTAGAAGGGAGACAAAGAAAGAGGCACATAAGCAAGAGAACACAGCAGGAGAAAATGTTGAGGAAGGCAGAGAAGAATGGAGGGCATATTTGGAATCAGACTTCTCCATTATCCATGCTTCTAAAGTAACTGTTATGTTCCACATTGGTTTGAGACGGACATTCAGGAGGCAAAGGAAGAGTCACAGACTTTTTAAAGCCAATCCCCAAGAATAATTTTTAAATCTCAATCTTTTAAAAAGTAACCAAACCATGAAGACAAATGCACATGGTGTCAAACATAATGTCTCTTGGAATGTGCAAAACATGGTTTCATTCTACTAGTAAGGTTACCTGAAAGTTTGAGAAGCCCAACCAATGTCATTAAAATTAAGTCTTGCCTACAATCCAATTCCTTTTAAAATTAAATTCTTACCATAGTCTGTGACCATGCGTGGTCATAACTAATCACTGTGGCTGAATCAGTCTCAAAGTGGACACGTTCTCACCAGGACTGACAGCACGTGATGACTAAATAACAACATAACCAGGGGTGCCAGTGTCCCCTCCCAGTCCACCCTGTTTACATAAACCACAGGCCTGGACCTCCCTCCTCTACACTGTCTCTAAACTATACAAATAATGTTTCTTCTGGCCTTTGCCAACTCGCTGGGGAAGCGCTATGAGGGAATGACATAATTTTTAGAGCAAATTTAGGGCTCTGAAGAGATATGTGGTGTGTCACTCCAAAGAAGCAGAGAGAAAATATAAAACTGACTGTCATCCTTACTTTCATAGAGCCTTGTAATATGCCAGGTATAAAATGCTTTAATGAATTCTCATCAGTTAAGACTGATTGATTTCTGAGTCCTTCTGTTTGTAAGTGGTTGACACTTGGCACATCTGGAAAACGAAGGGGTCTTTCAAAAATACTGCCAGGAAGATGACCTATTTTCCATCAGGTTCACATCACCAGATGATGCTGAATATGGCACAACTCCAGAGAAAACAACCTTTTCTTGGTCTCTCAGTGGCTGTTGTTATGAGTATACAACAAGTGCTTTATACCCCTACAAGCTCATCAGGTGGATGGCTGTTCTGTTAATTTCCTTCTAGAGTGTGTGTACTTCTAGGTGGCATGATATCCTCACCTTCTCCCATAATCACCCCCCACTTCCAAACAAACATTTGTCAGAGACTATTTTACCTAAGATTGATTTTCTTTTCTACTACAGCATTTGTTTATAAATGCATCCAACAAAAGGGAAGAACAACAGGTGCCTCACTTTTTCTTAACTCATATCTGATACAAGATAGCTATCCTCATTGGTGGAGGGGTTAGCAGATTGACTTATTTATGGAGTCCTCCTCTGAGGTATATGTGGGCTACCTGGAAACCGTAAAGATGTTACCCACTTCCCTAATGCCCTAACACATGAGCCCCCTTTTTTTTTCCCCCGCTACTTAACTTGCAGAACTATTTCGATCATTCACATTCATTAAATACCCAAAATAAAATAAAGGAAAAAATTTCAAGTTTAAAGTTGGACAAAAACCTTTCAGGGGAAAAAAAGGAAGAAACCATTTTGTAGATAAACTTCATGCTCTGGTGCTGAAAGTTAAGGTCCAGAAATCAAAAAGCAGTCATTTCTACAGAGCTAGGCTTTTCCACCGCTCTCTCAGTGAATCACGCTGTGGTTAGTTGAAAGTGCTGTTCACATGATAAATTAACCACCTCATTTCCTTCATCACCAAAATATACATAGCACCCCCATACAGATTTGTTTTAATAAAAGTAATAAAGCAAGCTCAGAGGTTATGGCTGTTATGACACAATCACACCTCTGAGATTTAAAAACACTCACTTGCACATCATGCCTCAAAAAGTCTTTGCAATCCGCCCTCCAACGAAATCTAACTGCACTCATACTCTCTGGCCCCATTTATTCCAAATAAATAACGAACAAAAGCCTTGTATATAGCAGGAGAAAATTCTCCCTTTCAATTATACATTTGAAAAGAAAATACATCTTTTTTAATAATAAACAGCTTGGGTAGCCTGATCTAGATTATTAAAGAAAATATATCACCAGAGGGACTTCCCTAGTGGCACGATAGTTAAGAGTCCACCTGCCAATGCAGGGGACATGGGTTCAAGCCCTGGTCCAGGAAGAGCCCAGATGCTGCGGAGCAACTAAGCCCGTGCGCCACAACTAATGAGCCTGCGTTCTAGAGCCCGCGAGCCACAACTACTGAGTCCACGTGCCACAACTACTGAAGCCCACGCGCCTAGAGCCCATGCTCGGCAACAAGAGAAGCCACCACAATGAGAAGCCCGCGCACGGCAATGAAGAGTAGCCCCCACTCACCACAACTAGAGAAAGCCCGGGCGCAGCAATGAAAACCCAACACAGCCATAAATAAATAAATAAATAAATTTATTTTAAAAAAAGAAAGAAAGAAAATATATCACCAGAGTTAACAGTGCACAAAGAAGGCAGCCAACTAGCCTACTATCTCACCCAAAACCAAAGATATCTTCTAAAGTTAACTGTTCAAAAAGAAAAACAACCCGTGTTTATTTCTGTGGAAGTGAGAAACAATCTTCATTCTATATAAATCCAGGCAAATTAGTTTTTCTTACCTGTAATGCTATTTAAAATTATTGAGAAAAACCCAGGGAAAAAGACCTCTCATCGATATAATTTTTCCTCAATACAGACTTTTTTCCTTAGAATTCCTTTCCATGATCACCAGAAGAAAGACACTGCAACACAACTGTCCACAGCATAAGAGATTTGCTGGACAAATGTGCCATGAGTGAACTCATATCATAAAGGAACAAGGCCCGTTTTCCTGTGTCTGCACCACATTACAATCACTTTGCTGGCAGTTCATTTCTGACCTAAATTCTATCAAACTCACAGTCCTTTCTATAGGATCATGCATTTAATGCATATTATTACTATGATAATGATGAAGCCTTCCCCTTGAATTTAAAATATAATATAATCTTACTAGTAATTAAATTTATCTGTGCTATTCTTAAAGCCCACGAGCAACACCCACCTCCAACACACATATTTAGAGGAATGAGATGATCAACATTCCTGAACAATATCAGATATATAGAACATAGTTTTTAAATTCTCGGAAGTGGCCTTCCTAATATTTACACATTTTATTTCTCTTCCCAATCGCTATAATTATCTAGCACAATCCTTACATTTGAGTTTTCAATAATTCTTTCTAATATGAACATTATTATGTTATACAGATAGTAGTGTTTTGCACTGAGTAAAGAATTACATCTCAGGTTCTCTCTTTAGTATGCCAAACAATTATCCACACATAATTATATACAAATATTCAGCAAAATAAATAGTAATATCTATATGAATGCCAGAATTAAACACCTTTGCAATAATCATATTTTTAGTCTATAGGCTATCCATTCACGTACAACCAATATCAGACCTAACCAGTATACTAAAAACCTTCTTAGAGCTCTGTGGAGAACAAAGATGAAATTTTAAAGAATTTCCATAAGCTTACATTTTAATAGATAATTTCACTTTAAAGGAAAGAGTCTATTCTGATGAATTCCATGGCAACAAAGATTTTTCTTTGATAAGGATATTATACTGTATTAATCATAGATCCTTAGAAATACTGATTTACTAATTTAATCACAATCAAAGAACATTCCTATATAAGTGCTCCCTCTGATCTGTCCCAGTAAAAATTATTTCCATAGGGAAAAGGATGTGTGTTGTCGGGGAGAAAGAAACGAAGAGATACGTGCTATGAAGACTAGTTCTTTCATCCCCAGCAAGCCTTTACTTTCCACAGCCATTCTCACTCCACATGGCTATTCTAATGTTCTCTGCTCCTAAGTTCTCGCTTTTCCCAAAAAGAGATTCATTAAAAAAAAATACTAGTAACCAACATTTCAAGTTTACCAAACAAAATTTTTAAGTGAGAGGGTATAAAATTTTATGGTGCGTTCACAACAGAGTGAAAAATATAATAAGTGAGCAACTATACCAATAATCTACTATTCGTTCATTCATTTGGCAAATACAATACTTACTGAGTATCTATGTGTGCCAGGTCCTGGGAGCTGTGGATAGAGGTGGAAACACCTTGTCCTCATATGAGAGTTTACATTCCATTAGAGGAGAGACAGTAAACAAAAGAATACTATGATTTCAGCAATTTTAAAACTAGCAGCTGGGGCTTCCCTGGTGGCGCAGTGGTTGAGAGTCCGCCTGCCGATGCAGGGGACACGGGTTCGTGCCCCGGTCTGGGAGGATCCCACATGCCGCGGAGCGGCTGGGCCCGTGCGCCATGGCCGCTGGGCCTGTGCGTCCGGAGCCTGTGCTCCGCAACGGGGGAGGCCACAGCGGTGAGGGGCCCGCGTACCGCAAAAAAAAAAACAAAAAAACTAGCAGCTGTTTCTTTGGGGTGGGGGATGAGGCGTATACAACAGTAGGCTCCTACTTCAAAGAGAAAAAAAACGTTCAACCCCTCCCAGTCCTGCTCTCTTCCACTTCTTCCCAGTCACCCACCACCCCAGGAGCTTCTCTCTTCTGAACTCTTGTCCATTTCTTTCCTTAGCCTATTTCTTAGGTAAGCTGTGGGTGTCATCTCCTCAGGCATCTAGCTTCCTCTCTCTCTAGCATCTTCAACTTCTCCCTCTCTGTTCCTACTTCCTTCCTATAAACATTTAAACACATTTAAATCCTGACCTCCTTTGAAAATTCTCTCCTTTAAAGATCTGTATATACCTGTCTCTAAGTGCTCACCTTTCATTCAGACCTCAATCTACTTCTGACTTCTGTCTCCACTACTCCAATGAAATTATTCTTGTTAGGGTCACCATCAACATTGAAAAATAATAAAACATGAAAGACACATTTTCAGTTCTTATCCTACCTTTATTTTTTTCAGTGTTTTACAATATTGATTTTTGCTTCTCAAGCTCTCATCCCCCTTAGATACTGGCGTGTCCTGATTTTCCTTCTACATTACAAATACTGTAATGTGAATTCAAAACACCTGGAAATCTTGTTAAAATCAGATTCTGATTCAATGGGTCTGGGGTAAGGCCCGAGAGGCTTTCAGTAGGGTCTCTTGCTACTCAAAGTATAATCCTCAGACAAACAGCACTGGTATCACCTGGGAGTCTATTAGAAATGCAGAATCTCATGCCCCACCTTAGACCAAATGAATCAAAATCTGCATTTTAACAAGACCTCCTGAAGGGTTTTTTTTACTGTACATTCAAGCTTGAGAAGCATTAGAGACCAGTGGTTCTCAAACCTCAGCCATTAAAACACAGATTCCAGTGCCCCACCCACAGAATTTGTGATCCTATACGTCTGGGAAGCTGGTGCAAGAATTTGCATTTCTAACAAGTTCTCAGATATATTGATGCTGCTGGTCCAGGGACTGTACTTTAAGAAGCAATGGTTCTCAACCCTGCCAGTACATTAGAATCACCTGTGGAATTTTAAAAAGTTTGCTGATGTCTAGGGCCCACCCCAGACCAATTAAACTAAAATACCTCGGGAGGTGGTGTAGGCTAGGATTATTAAAAGCTCCCTTGCCTAATCTTAAGGTTTCTAATTTAGGTAATTTAGGAGTCTGTTGGTTCTGGGGGTGTAGCGGTGAAAAGAAAATACTATAGGATGAATGCTAGTCATATTATGGTAACATTATTACAACACATTATACTATAACCCCTTAAACATCTGTTCTACCCAACTCTGCCCTGTAAATAAACACTAGAAGTTATAACGGTCTACAGGTTTGTCTTAGGCCATGTCTCTGAAATGACCATTTCAGGTAATGGAGCAAAGCAAATAATATTTAACTCTTAAAATTCACAGAGAAGAACCCAATATTTGTGAAATGAAAAAATATAGTGTTAAAACTGCATTAAAGAGTATTTGATTTGCTGTAAAATTAGTCTTAAAGATGAAAATTTGAAAGAATATTATGAAGAGAAATGTAACCTAGTATTAAAAGTATTTTTTCATTTTCATTGGAAAATGAAAATAGCTTTGTTATTTTTCTGGTTACATAAATCCTCACAGTAAAATACACACACACACACACACACACACACACACACACACACACACACACAAACATATAAGGCAGAAATTAAAACCAACTGAAAGCCAAAGTTCCTGAGATAAAACACATTTATCATTTGACCCAGCTTTCTTGCATCTTTTTATAAAATTTGACTTACTTAACAAAAAAGTTATAAAGTATAAAGGACACCATGTACCCACCAAACAGCCTAAGAAATACAATATAGAGTTGAATCTCCTGTTATACCCCTCCCAGTTCCCATTTCCCTCCCATCTCATGCCCCACTCAAGGTAACCACTACCTTAGATTCCAGTACTTATTTCTATATTCTTACTTTGTACATTGGTATTCATAAATAGTACACAGTATTATTTTTCATATTTAAAATTTTTATACCAATCATAAAATACTATACATATTCTGCAACTTGCTTTCTCTCTTAATATTGTATTTTATGAGGTTTATCCATATTAATATAGGTAGCTCTAATTGGGTCATCTTTGCTCCTATGTAATATTCTACCATCTGAGTACACTACAGTTTTATTTTCCTGTTTTCCAGATGAGGGACATACTGTTTCCAAATTTTTACTACTATAAATAGTGCTTCAGTGAATTTCTTGTATATGTCTTCTTGTGCACATGAGAGAGAGTTTTTCAAGGCTATGAATATCTAGCAACGAAATTAAGTTGAAGAGAATCCCAGTCTCTCAATTTACTAGTTTCCAGTTGCTCTCCAAAGAGGCTGTGCCAGTTTAAACTTCTACAAATGTGTAAGATTCCCAACGCTCCATATTGTTGCTAACATCCAAACTGTCAGACTAACTTTTGACAACCTGAAAGGTTTCCCATCGTGGCTTTAGTTTGCATTTCCCCAATTATTAATCAGAGTGATAATTTTTTTCACATTTTTATTTTCTGTGTGTGTCTCCTCTTCTGTTAATTGCCTGTTCACGTCCCTTGCTATATTTCTGTGGAATTGTTTTTTTCTCCTAATTTATAGCAGATCTTTATAAATTATGGATCCTTCGTAGGTTTTAGGTGATGCAAATACCTTCTCCCTGTCTGTCGATTTTCTATGTACTGTTTTCTGATTCAGAGATGTTTTAGATTCTAATGCAGAACTTAAAAATCTTTTCCTTTATGGTAGGTAGTACCTTTAGTGTCATGTGTAATTTTTTTTCAATCATTCATGATAAACCTAGTTTAAAATACTGTGAAAATACTTTAAAGTTTCAGAAATCCTAAAAGTGATTTTTGTGCCGATGTTTGAAACCAGAAGGTGAACTTAAGTAGAAACGGAAATTGATCTAGTTTCATTGTCCAAGGTCAATGACATACAAAGAGTAAGTAAACAAAAGACAAAGGTAATTAGCTATTTCATTATTAATAATTTAAGGTATTATTGGTAAAAGGTTTTTCAAACCACACCAACATTTCACATTTCTTTTAAAGATAAGTAATGGTGTTATACTAGGGTGTGTGCATACGTACATGGCTTATTACATTGTCAGTGATTTCTAAGAACCTGAGAAAACTACAGTTAATACCTCAACATAGGAAGCATAATTCAACCAGAAGGGAAAAAACATACCCAGAAAAGACATTTTAAAACTTTAAATTTAGGGGGCTTCCCTGGTGGCGCAGTGCTTGAGAGTCCGCCTGCCGATGCAGGAGACGCGGGTTCGTGCCCCGTTTCGGGAAGATCCCACATGCCGCGGAGCGGCTGGGCCCGTGAGCCATGGCCACTGAGCCTGCGCGTCCGGAGCCTGTGCTCCGCAAATGGGAGAGGCCACAACAGTGAGAGGCCCGCATAACGCAAGGAAAAAAAAAAAAACTTTAAATTTAGGAATAACCAGGAAATTCTAATATATGAGTTCATGCTCCCAGTCAAGGTCAATTACTTGTTTTTGTTCAATTATAGAAACAGTTCAGTTATAGTCAAAAATAAATGAAATACCTAAATTGCAAGGCTAAGTTTGAATTTCATGCATAAATACCTGGTAAATCAGGGATTCAAGTACAGCCCGTATGCTGGGATTTACAGTCAAGGGACAAGATTGTAAAAACGTTTGTCAAGGAACTCATCTATGTGAATACTGCCCAATTTCTAGAACAACTTCCTCTATGTTTCTTTCATATTTGCGCTTTATCATTTCAAAATATTGCTTTAGTATAGGGGGCAAAATCCAGGTAAAGTCATCTAAGTGGATATCCATGGGACAGACGTTTTTCTATATTCCACTCTACAGTAACACATAATTAAAGGATTAAAATGTTTAAAAAGATTTGGACAAACAATACAGGACAGATGAGAATCCTTATTACCCTTTACATACCTAAACTAAAACATTTCATAATCCCTACAATATTAACTATAAAATAGGTTTTAACAGAGTAATGTCACCACTGAAGAGCTGGGTTATTTTGGTTTTGTTTAGTTTTTATCCAGAACTGATCCCACAGAGTGGGTGGGGAAATAAAACACAAATTCCCACCTTTGAGGTTTTATGATGAAAAACTGCAGCTGGGAAGATGATTTTCCTTTTACAGTGACTCCTCATTATACATAATAATGAGGAATAAAGATGGCCTGGATATAGAAAATCCACTAAGGGTTCCAGAAACTCATTTTGGAAAACCATTTCACTCTCTAATATCATCAAATGATCTAACAGAGAGGCACAAAGGAGGAAAGGGGACTGCCCTGTCTTTCCTACTTTACCGTGCATATGCATTAACAAATACAGGTGTAAATGAGCATGAAAGTATCTAAAACACAGTCCAAAGAAGAAATAAATAGCAAGTAAATCCAACGTACTCAAGTTGTACTCTCAGGATATGACAAGGCCAAGCTAAACCATCATTCCCCATGTCCCACAGAACTCAACAGAGCCAACCCTGCATCATCCTGCTCTCACCCTGGAGTGTTTTCTTGGGAGTAACACCAAGCCACTTTCCAGCAAAGTCTTTAGGGGTCAGTTAGGGATATGCTGTCATTCGACCACACTGGCTGCCTCTCTCTCCAGAAATAATGACAGGCATGTGTTTTTGAAATCAGCTCTCCCCATTTTCTAAGACAAGGGCTGGAGTGCTGCCTTGAGCATTTTAGCTGTTATTAAACCAAAAGTATTTTAGTTTCTATTGAAATAATATTATAGCTTCTATTATTTCATCTATTTAACATTCTTTGAACAGCTTTCAACTTTAAAATCAGCACTGTTTGTCCAGCTACTCATAAGTTAAATCAGAATAAATATAAGTATTAAATTTATACTAAAAGCACTTAAAGGTCCCAACTAAAAAGAAATCCAGCCCCACTCTGGTTGTACCGGAAGTCTATTGTATCAAGGTTTAAAATTAAGTGGCCCATCGGCTAGGAAATGGAAACAGGTATTTGTTTTACAGCACATTTTTCCTAATACATAATCACTATAAGAAGTTTGAAAAAAAGTAAAAAAAAAAAAACAAAAGAAAGGAAAGGGAAAGAAAGATTCCCTAATCACACCACCAACAAAGATATAAATAACAGTCACCAGCCAGTTACCTTTTTTTTCAATGTAAATGCACATCTCTAGTTCTAAAACACAAATTGGTTTAATTCTGTATCAACAACTTTATTGCAATTAAAAAATATGTCAAGAGCAATTTCTCATGTCATTAAATCGGCCTTGAAAGCCTAAATTTTTAATGGTTGTATAAATATTTCAACCGGTGGATATACCATAACTCATTTAACTATTTTCCTATTGTAGCTGCTTCCAACATTTTGCTGTAACAGCAAACTTATATGTGAATTTTAGAAATAGTTCTTATTACTGCCTGAGAAGAGACTCCTAAAGGAAGAACTCAAAGGGATGCCTTTTTGTAAAGTGCATCTTGATTGGTATTAACCATTTGCTAGAAATAACAATTTACACTTCCACCAGCAGTGTTTGTGAATGCTCATTTCACTGTACCCTTCTTACTTGTACAGATATTCATCATTTTATTACAACTTTACTCGACTGTTAGGTTGAAATAATAACCCCTTGTCTAATTTGGGTTTGTCTGATAAAGAGAGAAATTTGTATTTCATCCATGGTGAATGGAATGGTATGTAGAGGCTCTTTGTAAATGTTTTGTAAATGTTTTATATAAACCAATATATAAATGTGTACAAATCAACAAGAAAATACCAAACTCTAATAATAAAATATGTACTAGTTATATGTACATGTATATTTGTGGCCAATAACTTCCCTACTTCATCATCTGTCTTTAAACTTATGTTACATAGCACAGCAAATCTACTCCTAGGTATATATTCAAGAGAAATGAAAACATACATCATAAAAACTTGTACACAGTTTTACTATACATCCATTTCTCTCTAGATAAAAAGCCAATAGACTAGTTTTGGATGGGTCCACTGAACAATGCTAGCTCACCTAAGAACTGAATATCTAATGATAATTTCTTGTTGCTCACTAACCAATACCTATTTAAAAATAAAATGCTAAATCTACCCACCCCAAATAAAATAAATTAAAATAAAATAAAAACTTGTACACAAATGTTCATAGTAGCATTATTCATAATAGCCCCAAAATGGAAATAATCCAAACTTCCATGAACTGATAAATGGATAAACAAAATGTGGTGTATATATCCAATGAGATACTATCACCCATAAAAAGGAATGAAGTTCTGATACATGCTACACTATGGATGAACCTTGAAAACATTATGCTAAAGGAAAGAAGCCAGTCACAAAAGGCCACATATTGTATAATTTCATTTATATGACAGATCCAGAATAGATAAATCAATAGATACAGAAAATAAATCAGGAGTTGCCCTAGGGCTGGGGAAGAAGGGAGCGTTGGAGAGTGACTGCTAATGGTTTCCTTTTGGGGTGATGAAAATGTTCAAAAATTAAGGGTAACAGTTTCACAACCCTATGAATATACTAAAAATCTTTGACTTGTACACTTTAAGTGGGTGAATTTATTCAAGTATGTATGTATGTATGATTTGTGATTATATCTCAGTAAAGCTGTTTTAAAATGTATGTGTTGCTATGTTGTGGTCTATAAAGCTCCTACCAAAAAAGTGGACTTGTCTCTTACTCTAATTTTTACAAGTGTTTAATACTGCATATTTTTTGAAGCTATGTTGTTAGCATTCTATAATGCTCAGGGCAATTATACCTTCTTAGGATACTCTATCTGTAATTAATATGAAATATCCCTCTTTGACCTGTTTAATGCATTTTGCCTTAAATTCTACTTCATCTCACGTTAACACTGATGATTTTTTCATTCGTGCGGAATATTTTTCTCCAAATTTCAAATATCAAGGTTGCTTTTTTCTTTAGAAGTACCTCTTGCACATATACATCTTAGTGCTATATTTTATTTTTAAAAGTCTGAGATTCTATTCATAGGGGAATTTTCCTACTACTATACTTTCACTTTTACCTATTACTATACTTATTCCTCTCATATACTTTTATTTACTATACTTTCTTATTTTCTTTTCTCTGCCTTTGGTTGGAATGATAAACTTTAATTTTTACTCTCATGATTTATATTAAATGTCCTATTTGTGGTTATTATTCATATATTTCAGATTATGTTGTTCTAAAAAACTGTAGAGTTAATCTATATCTGAATCTTTTTCCTGAAAAAGAATCCTAATACTTCATCACTTCTTTTTCTTATACCCTCTTATACCCTGTTGAGTTGATCTGATCCAGAATAATATATTTAAAGATGAACATTATAGCTAAAAAACTATGAGACTCAACAATACAGATACACTTTACTGGATATGTGTGTATTGTAAAGCTCTCCAGGTTTCCTTACCTAGATCCTGTTTCCTCACAACATGCCTTTCCTTTCTTCGGACCTCCATTCCCCCTCCCCGCCCCATCCCCCTGACCCTCCCGCCGACACTTTAGGCAGGAGTAATTCCATAAATAATTCTTTCAAAGAAGGTCTGTAACAACCAGAGAAGGTGAATCATTACAGATCCAAAAATGCTTTTATTTTCCTCTCACACTGAATTGCTGGTTTGCCTGAATATAGAATTATAGGTTCAAAATAAAATTTTTCTCACAACTTCAAAACTACTGCATTTTTATCTTCTATTACTTGTTTTTTACCAATAATAGGACTGATGTCAACTTGATTCTTTCCTTTGTAGATAAACTATGTTTGCTCTCTGGAAGCTTTTAGTTAGTTCCTCCTTACTACTAGCATTCTGAAATTTCACAGGAAGGCATCTGAGCGAAGGTCTTTTGTTACTCTTATGCAGTATTCATTAGGCCTTTTCAAAAGACTTGTCTGTCAACTGGAGAAATTTCATTCTATTATTTCTGTGATTATAACTCCCCTTCACTCATTGTTTATTTGAACCTTCTGTTAGATGAATGTTGAATCTTTAGAAGGAGCTCTACAACATATGACTTTTTGTTCATGCTTCCCACCTTTTTCAGTTTAAGACTGCACTCTAAGGAATCTCTTAGCTCAATCTTCCAATTCATTAATTTGCTTTTAGCTGTGTCCACTCTATTTCACCTGTTTATGTGGGGTTTTTTTTAATCTTAACAATCATATTTTAAAATTCTTAGATTGGTTTAATTTCATTCTATCCCATATTTGTTTTAGAAATGCAATAACCACTTATCTCTCTGTGAATGTTAATTTAACTTATTTCAGAGTCTGTTGCCTGTTCATTGTTTCCTTGGGTGTTATTTTTTTAAGTTTGATGCCTCATTTTTCTATCATAGGTTTTCCTCAAACATTTAGTGATTCTTGGCATCAAGATCGTTTCAGAGTCCCTCTTTGTTTGTGTATGCTGTTTCTGTTAAGCACCATGTGCCTCGAGTGATAATGTGGGATATGATGCCAGGTGTCATGTACATGTCAGGAGTTTGTCCTGCCAGGAAGAGACTCCTTGAGCTTCCTGACAATCAAAAGCTACTTGAGGGAATCACCCAGCCTCTCTGGCCTCTGTGTTATACTCAGTGCTTTAGCTGGGATTCACAGAATATTGAGGGAGGAGGGCCTCCACAGGCATAGCCGCTCTATACACACTTGCTTATCTAATCCTGCAGGTCCCCTCCCCACTACTTGAATATGACTCTGCTTTGAGAACCCTACTGATCTATATATTTTCGGGTGTGGCTCCACCATGTTTCATTTTTCTGTGGATGGGATTCTTCAGGCTTAATATCTTTCAAGAGTTCCTCAAATTTCTACCCACTGATGGGACCCTTTCTTATTTTTCCCGGACTATTATCAACTGATTCATGTAAGTGAGTGTTTACATAGGTACAGATATATATGTACAACCTTTCTGTCATCTTACAGAATTTGGAGTTGTGGATATGCCAGTGGTGGTGGTAATGTAGTTAGAATATCATGAGCTCTGCCCACCATTTTGATCATTTACTTAGTGTCATTATTTGCTAAATAGTCTGTACTCCAATGTTAATATGGCCATATCTCTTAATCTCAGACTTGTATATCCAACTCCTAGTTTCCTGTATTTCTTACAGGCACCTCAAATTTAACATGTTTGAAACTGAATTACTAACCTTATCCTCACCAAATCCGCTCCACTCAGGCATCCTCAGGACCTTTGGAGCAAATTCTTCACAACTCCTTTTCCCTCACTATCACCAAGTAGTCCCTAAAAATAGATTTAACTTCTTTCCATTTCTACTGCCATTAACTTTGTCCAAGCCACCATTATCTTTCACCTGGAGTAGTCAGAGTCAACATTTAAAAATACAAATCAGATCACGGCATTCC
>NW_006787408.1:1849551-1891923 GCF_000442215.2 Lipotes vexillifer
ATTCCTCTGCTTAAAACTCTTCCTTTACTTCTCATTGCTGTTGGAATGAATTCCAAACTGTTTTCACGTTAAATGCTATCTCTGAATCCAAATCTGGAGACTAGGTCCCTGCTATTTACTTAAAGACCACTTTGATGCCAATAAGTTATTAGCCTCCTGGGCTCTATAAGTTTGACTTTCTCTTTCCTTTGTTTCACTAAGGAACTGAGGTATTCCATAACTTCCATAACTTCACCTTGAATTAATATAATTTCTCTTAACTATGATGCCTATATAATAAAACTGCTAAAAGAGGTATACTCTTTAGTTACTAGGCATTTTATCTATCTGTAGCTAGATCAGTCCCTTTAGGAAGCATCCTCGCCAGTGAACAAGTCCAGTTAAAGGTCTGGATGCCTCTTGGTCTAACTTGCTGTACAATGGGAAAACTCCAGTTAAGTCCCAATATATGACTGGTTAGTCCAGGCTTTGACAGTGTGAGCCTGGGTAAAAATCCTAACTACTCTAGGACACAGCTTCTCTTCCTGTTAGATGAGGAGGGTAGGGTTGTATGATCTCAAAGGTCTCTTCCATTTCTAGTGGCCACAGATTCCATGACTTCATATAATATCTCCTTAGAGAAAGTATAGTACCTATCACTCAAATCTCATGAAAATTATATAGAGAGTAATATTCTATTTCAGGCTTAAGAAGAACTTTCATCAAAGAGAAAATAATTCAACTTGAGGTTTCTGGAGACGACTTAAGCCAACATGGATTCATTTTGCCAAGATTTAGTGCTGCCCTCAATTGCCTAAGGAACACAATCTCAAGAACTGAAAATACAGCAGCAACACCAAGAAGCACTATTACTACTACACAGTAACAAAAATGAAAGGTTTTAGCTCATACTGGGCAATGACCAAAAACTAACTATAATACTCAAATAGGAATGAAAACAGGAAAAAAATCACAGTAGGTACCAAAGGCTTCTTCCTGAAAGATCAATAAAGATCAATAGCTCATACTGGTTTAGAAAAAGAGGCAACCCCCCCCCCCCTTTCTCCACACCCCTTCCATTTTTATAGCGACGTTAAAAGGAGAGGCTCTTCAGATTAAGTTACTAGTCATACCTAGAGTTTTAATAGTCTTTAAACTGATTATAGTCCATTATAAACCTTAATCAAAATCATAAAGACCAGGAAAAAAAAACTCCCTCCTTCCTGAATAATTTATAACACCTAACTACCTTTCCACAAACTGTATAACCTTTGAAAATGGGAACTTATTCCCACTGACAATTACTATGCCAAGTTTGAGTACTGTCTCTGTACTGATGGATTTCACAAATTAAATGATCCACACTGCTTTACCTGATACATTCCAACTCCAATGTGCTTCGGCTCAATTTTCACTAGCTCAGCTAATGGATCTTGTACACGCCTTGCTATGGAAACTGAAAAAACAGAATCAGAAAACAAGTATGGCTTAATGTAAAAGCAGTATCCAGATAATTATTATTTTAGTTCCTCATAATGCATAGTTATCCCTCTTTATTCCTCCCCCCCAAGGAGGCCAACAATTTAACCAAGTTTCAGAGTTCCTTTTTTTTTCCCCACACAAAAAGTGACTGCAAAATTTCAGGATTAATTATGTGACCAGAACTCCTAGGTATTCCTGAGCACAAACACATTGAAAGGGTTATACATTTAGAAAAACAAATAAAACACTTAGTTGCTATATTTATACAATTACCTGTTCGTTCTTTAAATATAGTATAGTAGGGCACCTCACACTTTAAAGAACAAGTAGATATTTGTTTTACTTTTAAATAATCCTGCATTGCTATAAACATGCTACACATTTGTACATTAAATATGCTTATTAGGACTAGATCCTGATAAAGATGAGTAAATGATAGAATCATATCTTATTGCAATCAGAGATCATTAGTTGACTAGTGAATACTCTTGAATCACATTGAATATGATTGCAAGACTAGTCTGAGAAGTGATCTGCGTCCCAACTGCTTGTTCCTAACACATGCACAGTCCTAATTACATCCCTTTCTTGACCATCACTTTCCATTTTTAAGAGACTTGAGAGTTAACTTTAAACATGCTTCGTGTCATGATTTTTATTTAGTCATCATTTATTATCATCTTTTTAAAAGCCATATGTTATTAACAAAATCTCATAACTAATTTAGCTTATAAGATAGATTTAGTTAGAGAAAAGAAATTTAGTTGCATTGAGTGTTTACAAATGAACAGCTTTTATTTTCTAAACACATGAAAGCTAGTCAGTGTCACCTACTCATACAGAAGGTTGGATGAAATATAAATTCATTAAGTAAAAACATTAAGGCCATTAAAGGAAACCCCATGCCTGTTTTCATGTTAAACTGTTCAAGGTCTGGTAAAAGAAGCCACTTCTTAGAAGTAACTATCAGATTCTCCAGTCACTGATTTGTGCCACCTCTCATCAGAGATAAGATCTACTGTGAACATAAAGTTCACTGCACATTCAAGTCTTTTTCATATCTTTTATTATTGCTGCTAACAGACAGTGACAATGGCAGCTTGCAAAGCAAGCTTAGAGAGCAATAAGCTGATGTTTTACAATCTGCCTATTTCTCCCACAGAAGAGATGGGGATTCCAAGGCCTTCACATATACCTTTCTCATCAAATCTCATAAAAAGTTAATTAGTGCAAGCATGCCAGGTTATAGGAGAAATGGTTTCCTTTAATAACCACATATATAGTCATATGAAAACATATGCCACCAGAGAAATACCTGATATCCTCTAAAACCAAACAGTCAGGCCTCCATATCTGTGGGTTTCACATCCACAGATTCAACCAACTATGGATCAAAAATATTCGAAAAATAAACTCCATAAAGTTCCAAAAAGGAAAACTTGAATTTGTTGCTCTCAGCAACTATTTATATTGCACTTACAACTATTTATATAACATTTACATTGTATTAGGTATTATAAGTAATCTAGAGATAATTCAAAGTATATTGGAGGATGTGCATAGGTTATATGCAAATACTATGCTATTTTATATAAGGGACTTGAGCATCCTTGGATTTTGGTATCTGAGACGGGTCCTGAAACCAATCTCCTGTGGATACCAAGGGACAACTCAACTGTATTATTTCTTTATTCTAGCCTTTACATATATTATACAATAAGAGTGATTTTCAAACACGTACATACATTGCCAAAATATTTTCAGATTAAAAAAACAACCCACAACAGTAGGCCAAGTTAAGGTAATAGGCATCAGAACGTTTGCTGTGTAGGAAGGCAATATTAGAAATTCAATAAAAGTATATCAATAATAGGTAAATCTCTCAAATCTACACCTTCAGGAAAACCCACATTATGAAAACCTAAACTTAGAAATTGTGTGAGTAGAGCCCATATTTTAACATTTCTAAAATACACAAAAGGCTTTTAAACTACTTTCTACTGGATTCCCTCCTAAGAGTTCACTGCCAGTGTATCCTTTGTTCATCCTAATATTGCTAAATATTAGCAACAATGGATTAAAAATGATGGCTTCTAGATGACATATTAATTCTACAATAAGTCCCAATGGCTTCTGGAGTTACACTGTACCCAGTAAACAACCCCCGACATAGATCTAATATTTCTAGAATTGGCATTTCACTTTCAGATGCTGTTCATTCTGTGTAGCATAGAAACCCAAGCATGAAAGAGATGGGAGGCAGGAGGAGGGAGAGAGATGAACATTGTTTAAAGTAGAATTCGAAAAGTAGTATGCTCAGGCTTTGGAGAAAAGATGGTGTTGTTTTCCTGCTGGCAGGATAATCAAGAGAAGGGTTATGCAATAAACAGTAATAATGATCAGGCTGACAACAGATTTCTGAAAGTAACAGACAGATAAGTAGTTCAGGCAAAAGGAGTTTAATAGACTGCTGATAAAAAAAAAAGAAGAAGGAGCAAGAATCATGGCCCAAAACTTGGGGCACATTCATATTTTGAGACAGAAAAGAGAAGGAGGAAATGGTAAAAGAGCAAGAGAAGGAATGGTGAGGAAAGTATAGCAGAAGAAGTCAAAAAGACTTCTGGAACATGTTACTTATGTAACATGTTACCCTATGTCCCTATGTCCCCAAGTTTTTACTCCTAGGTACATACTCAAAAGAAATGAAAACAACGGTCTACATAAAGTCTTGTACATGGATGTTCACAGCAGCATTATTCATAACAGCCAAAAAGTGAAAACAACCCAAATATCCAACAACTGATAAATGGATGAATATAATGTGGTATACCTGTATAATGGTAAATTATTTGGCAATACAAAGGAATGGAGTACTGATATATGCTACAGCATGAGTGAACTTTGAAAACACTATGTTAAGTGAAAGAAGCCAGCCAATCACAAAAGACCTCATATTGTAATGATTCCATTTATATGAAATATCCAGAATAGGCAAATCCATAGAGACAGAAGGTAGATTAGTGTTTTCCAGAGATTGGGAAGAAGAGGGGAAGGGGGACCGATTGCTAATGGGTACAGGGTTTCTAGGGGCGATGAAAATATTCTAAAATTGGATAGCGGCAATAGTTACAACTCTGACTATACTAAAAAATGATGACATATACTTTAAAAGGGTAAACTGTATGCTATGTAAACTATATCTCAATGAACTTGTTATGTATTTTTTAAATGCAGTATGTCCAAATGTATGGCAAATATTGACTATTTTGCCCACATGTAACGTCAACATTTCTCTGTATCACTGCGACTATTTACCACTGTTTAGGAAGTTCTAGTTAACGCAATTGGAAGAGAAAAGAAAGAAGGTATAATTACTCAAAAGACAGAAACTAGATTATTATTACTTGCAGATGATGACTGTCTACTTAGAAAACCCAAGCAAGTCAACTGAAAAAATATCAGAATAAGATTTCAATCAGTTGGCTGGTGTCAAGACACCCAGACAAAAACTGATGCTCCACCATATGCCATCAACAACCAATAAGAAAATATCATGAAGGAGAATCCATTCAGAGTGTGTGTGTGTGTGTGTGTGTGTGTGTGTGTGTGTGTGTGTGTGTGTGTGTGTACTGCAGGTGAGTAAGAAAAATAAAATGTGCATAACCTGGATGAAGGTATAAATTTAATGGAATTTCACTGTATTTCTACAGAGTTTGAAAAATATTAGTTAAATGGCTCTAAAGTTTACATAGAAAGAAAGAAATGCATAGGACAAGTGCAATTAAAAACAACATTAAGGCAAGTCATATTATAAGCCACAGTAATTGAAAGAGTCTTGCGTTGTAGCAGACTAGACAGACCAAGGAAAAAGGGAAAAAAGTACATATAGGAATTTCGTTTTTAATAAATGGTAATTTGTTAAACGGTAATGAAACATATTGTGTAAAGGAAGACAGTAAAAAGCAGGGAAAAGGAGCTTCGACTGAGTGAAGATTATCATCCTAAAAGGTAAGCAACCAGAGAGCCATATGCAGTAGCACTGAAAACAACATTTCCCCCTCATTCATAAGGTATCTTATATCCAAAGGACAAAAGGGGTTCTATTGGTTTTGGTCTTCAGTTCCATGAAATGCATAGAAGCTTAAAGCTTCTAGAGCAAATAAATGTATTGCTTAAAAGACTGTACTAAACTGTGTTCTCTTTAAAATTTGCCTTACTCTGTTATCTGAGAATATCAAAGTGGAAATCTTTATTTTTAAAGTCCAATACTCACTTCTTTTTTATACTTCCTCTTGCCATCAGACAGCAACAGAGGAATCCCCATGCTGTCTTATTTCATTCAACAACTTCAAATTAGACTTTTTTTCACTAAAAAGCTTATTAAAATGTAGTTTTAATGCTCTTAATGCAAATTTATTATAATCTTGATCCTCTAATTAGTAATTACATTTTTCAATAAGGAGCTGACAAATCTGTTGACCTAATATAAATACTCTATATCTTGATTGCAGTGGTTGTGGCTACCTGACTAGTACAAGCTTTTCAAAATTCATAGATGGTGTATCTAAAAAGGGTGAATTTTACTTCATGCAAATATACCCTTAAATTTGAAAGAAATATCTTTTCTCTAAGGATATCAAACTTTTTCTTTATTTTTCTTCTTTCTGTATAGTCTCTATTTCTTCCATGTAGTGCACCCCACCTCCCACCCATATTTTGGCATCTGTCTTTAATAGCATAAGTTTTCCTTACATGTTAAGTGACCCTAGACTTTCCATCAGGGGTAGGGTACTAAAAAGCTGACTGTAAGTGCTTTGCTCAAAGGTGAGATTTGTCAACTGTGGGCTTCACTATAGGGTGATTTGGCCATTTCTTTGTGAAATCTCTGATCTCAGTTTCTTTAGGTGTTTTCTCTTGTGTTAGTCAGAATCCCCTAGTCTCCCACATAAGGTATCTACAACAGCATGTCAATAATTATTTAATCTCTCTTTTTTTTTATTAGGTATTCCCACTCTCACCTATAACCCATGTCCTCCAGTGTAGAAACCTTCAGTTTAACCCTCTCTAGAGAACAATTCTCCAGTCTTCTGCAAAAGTGGAAGAAGGGCAGTTACTCAACTGTGTGGAATGGGAGGTCTAATTCATTTCTTCTTTTTTTACTGATGTGAAATTCACATAACATAAACTTAACCATTTTAAGGTGTATCATTCAGTGGTATTTAGTATACTTACAACATTGTGCAAACCACCACCTCTATCAAGTTCCAAAACATTTTCATCACCCCCAAAGGAAACCCTGTACACATTAAACAGTCCCTCTTCATTGTCCCCTCTCCCCAGCCCCTGGCAACCACCAATCAGCTCTCTGTGTCTGCAGATTTGCCTATTCTGGACATTTCACATATATGCAATCATACAATATGTGACCTTTTGTGTTTAGCTTCTTTCACTTAGCATGTTTTCAAGGTTCATCCATGTTGTAGCATGTATCATTACTTCATTCTTTCTTATGGCTGAAAATACTCTTCCATCGTATGGATAGACCACATTTTGTTTATCTATTCACCTGCTGATGGACATTTGGGTTGTTTCCAGTTTGGGGCTATTGTGAATAGTGCTGCTATGAGCATCTGTGTACAAGTATTTGCTGAGTACCTGTTTTCAATTCTTTTGAGTATATACCAAGGAGTGGGATTGCTGGGTTATATGATATTCTATGTTTAACTTGATCTCACTGTTTTTTAAACAGACTTTCAATCAATCCTCTTATTTTAGACCCATTCTCAGCCCTCCCAAGATACTTCTAAAGGTGCTTAGTGCATTTCCTGAGTCTTTAGGGTTTCTCCGATCTATTTCAGGTTAGCTCTGTTTTCTACAATGCTGTCTCAGTATTCCACTTTCTCAAGTTGGCTAGATCTCATCCGGTTTCCAGCTTCAAAACTATTGTTGCTGTTATCTCCTCTCCCATTCTCCTTGTCCTAGTAAGTTTATGCCTTCATTCTATCAAGTTACTGTCATTTTAATGAGATTTCAGAAGAGAGTGAAGGAGTAACAGGTATATTTAATCTTCATTTTAAATCAGAAATCCATAATAATCTTTTTAATACCAACTATCTACCATTCTATCCATCCAATTTAAACTGTCTCAGTACAATGAATTTATTATGAGGGGAATGTAAGCATATATAAGGATAACTTCTGTTTTCAATAAGCTGATAAACTGGTCAAGAAGATGTAGTAAGATAAAGGTCATTTTCTTACATATGTTTAACACTTGTATGAATGTTGAGGTTCTGTTATATTTGATATGGTAAACTTATGGAGGGTTGAAAGGTAAAACCCACACCCATAGATAGGTCAGGTCTCAGATGAAGTACGAAGTCATCCCAGGCATCAATCACTAGGAAAGAGAAAGATGCCTAGTGAGAAAAAAGGAACTGAAATGGAAGTGGGGCCTAGAAAGCCAAGAGTGGAGACTCTCAGTTAATTTCAATATTTGCTTCCAGGACCAGACTTTGAAGACTGAGAATGTCTAGGTAGGTGTTTTGAGTTGATATGGATCAAACATAGTCACTGCCAATGTGGAAACAAGCTAAGACAAAGAAAAATGGCACAACTGCAGTGAATCACAAACTGAAGACACAACTAGGTTTTGAAATCAGAGTAATTAGGACTATATACCAATTCCCCTTTTTATTATTTCCTATTTTCATAGAGTCTTGTTAGAACGTTGTGATCTTGTTCCCTTATAATACTGTGGCAGTTATGCACCCACATGGGCCAGTGGTGAAGAGGAAATAGCAGCCCCCTTAGCAAAGGGAAGTCTGAGGAACTGCCACCTCCTATATAATATTTTTCTAATGCCCTGTTGGATGATTACCTTTCAGTGCCCACTTGGGAGGCTCTGAATTTTATTTTCTATAAAGAAAAGTATCCTTTTATTACAGAAGTAACGTATATAAATATTATGTACACACTTGGCTACGCGGCCTCATTAAGCCTTGGTTTCCTCATCTGTAAAGTGGGAATAATAAATGACTCATAGGGCAATTGTGAGGATTAAATAAAATAATCCTGGCAATGTATTTACCACAATGTTTCATATATATTAAGTGCTTAAAGAAGATTAGTGTTAGCAGCTCCCTCCTCCTCCTCCTATTATTATTATTACTATTGTTATTACAAGGCAAGTACCAAAAGAGAACATGGCAAGGAGGCAGAGACCACACTGAGTTGATGTGACAGAGAAAAGCTTCACTGAAGAAGCAAGATTTTGAGCTGGGATCTGAGTTTGAAAAGATGACCATTTTAGGGGACTTCCCTGGTAGTCCAGTGCTAAAGAATCTGCCTTCCAATGCAGGGGACGTGGGTTTGATCCCTGGTCGGGGAACTAAGATCCCACATGCCTTGGGGCAACTAAGCCCTCGCGCCTCAACTAGAGAGCCCGCGTGCCACAAACTACAGAGCCCAAGCGCTCTGGAGCCCAAGCGCCACAACTAGAGAGAGAAAACCCACATGCCACAACTAGAGAGAAGGCTGCGTGCCACAACAAAGACCCGAAGCAGCCAAAGAAATGAAAAGAAAATAAATAAATAAAATAAATAAATATTTTTAAAAGAAAAAAGAAAAGATGATCATGTTAGTCAGGGGACTGTGTCGTCGAATGAACAACTGAAGGGAAACTACAAGTTCTTTTGGACCAAAAAAGAAGTTTTTAACTTTAGATTAACGCAAAAATTTTCAAATACATATCACCAGGTGTAGATTTCAAGAACAGTCAATGAAATTTGATGAGAATATTTAAGGAAAAAAAATTAAACAAAAAGTCTATTTCCCCTAATTTGGAATTTCCCCAAACTGGGGGATGAAGAGATACAAACTACTATATATAAAATAGATAAACAACAAGGATATATTGTATAGCAATGGGAATTATAACCATTATCTTGTAAGAAGTTATAATGGAGTATAATCTGTAAAAATACTGGATCACAATGCTGTGCACCTGAAACTAATATAATATTGTAAATCAACTATACGTCCATTAAAAAATAATAATAATAAATCAGTAAACACACATACACAAGCCACTTCTAACAAAGTAGTCTAAATATCCACCTATTACACAGAAAAATGCTCTGACCAGATCTATATTTTGCTTGTGATACCAATTATTGTCATCAGATGTACCAAAATATCTTTTTTAAAAATAAATTTATTTATTTATTTATTTTTGGTTGCATTGGGTCTCTGTTGCTGTGCGCAGGTTTTCTTTTTAGATGCAGCAAGTGGGGGCTACTCTTCATTGCAGTACTCTTCGTTGCAGGCTTCTCATTGCAGTGGCTTCTCTTGCTGCGGAGCATGGGCTCTAGGCACGCAGGCTTCAGTAGTTGTGGCTCCCGGGCTCTAGAGCGCAGGCTTAGTACCTGTGGTGCATGGGCTTAGCTGCTCCGCAGCATGTGGGATCTTCCCGGACCAGGGCTCGAACCCGTGTCCACTGCATTGGCAGGCATATTCTCAACCACTGTGCCACCAGGAAACCCTCAAAATATCTTTAATTTCTTCACACACAAGATTTAAACTATTCCACATCACAGAAATCAAAGCAATTTTATACAACTAAAATCAAATCAGGCTGATTTAAACAATACAGTAATGACAATTCCTATTAGCAAGGCAAGAGAAACTGGTCATTTAACAAATATTTAGCTATAGCCTGAAAGTCTGTGCATGTTTATACATTGGCACTTTAAATATTTTATGTTAATATATTACTTTCCTCCAACAAAAAGCTGTAATAAGTAATATTTTGCAATAATAATAAGAGAACTGAGTATTTTATTGTTTTTACTATTAACTCTCTAGCATTTAATTTTACTAAAGATGTTTTGGGCTAATTTTTCACCACACTCTAGAATACTATGCAGTGTTCTTTAAAAGCAGTATTCTTCTACTTCTTTTCCATAATTCCCAGTATTATTCCAATCAAACACTTTCTTTCTAACATGACTGCAATGTATCTTCTAAAATTTCTTCGATATTTAAATATATTGCTTGCTACAAATACAAGTCCAAAATATCAAAATCACACGCTTTAGTGATGACCCACAGTTTCTTACCTGCACTTCTCAAATTAGGGTCCAGTCCTGGCATCTCTTTATTAGCTTCAGGGCTGACACTGTAGACTGATGCTCCTGCTTCACTGACGATACTGAAAAGAAAGAAAAGGGGAATATCATTTTCCAAAATTTCTACCTGCCCCAAGAAAATAAATGAATGAGACTAGGTATTATAAGAAAAGAAAACTGCAGGGCAAAGCACTCTCTTTATATTTCAATGATACCTATACTATTTAATTTTACATTA
The DNA here is from genome assembly GCF_000442215.2 of Lipotes vexillifer. Classification (NCBI taxonomy): domain Eukaryota; kingdom Metazoa; phylum Chordata; class Mammalia; order Artiodactyla; family Lipotidae; genus Lipotes; species Lipotes vexillifer. The sequence goes on from NW_006787408.1 coordinate 1,860,379, forward strand.
ACATAAAGTGATTAAGCAATGCTTATTTTCTACACATAGGAAATACACAGGCTTAAATCCATAATGAATTCATTCAGTCATTGTTTAAGAGAGAGTTTATAAATGAACACAATGGATACTCCTCCATGATGCCAACATCAAAATTTTCAGAATACTTAGCTCCTCTTGTGTTTATAATCCATTATTGACTGACATTTATGACTCCCATCTGAATCATTCTAAAGCATCTTGGGAAGCACAGACATGTGTGTGGATATGTGCATATGTGGATATACACAAAAAACCATTGCCATAAACATTGCCATTATTATTACTTGGTTATAATTAACAACCACAATGTGAAAAGGAAGGGGATCAGACAGGATCCCACTTCTTTTCAAGAGGGTCTGAAATCATCCTTTTGGTGAACTTGAAACATACCACTTCAGGCAGGTGTTAAACCACTTCATTTCATCATTTCTTTAATCAAAGCATCACACATATCATCCTGTTCCTTTCTTCTTTGGCTCCATATACTTTACAATCCACAATGGCAGCACTCTCTTACAGACGACGGTTGTATAGTGGTTGACATTTGTACAGTTTACCAAACATCTTAAAATTAGAGGCTTTCTTTATGATATAATACGTAAAGAAATATCATCTACTTTAAGTATTTACAATACCTTTGGTTCTCTACCATGTGACCATCTAGATGTCACAATTCAAAAGCAGAAACATGTTAGTGCTTAATTTTTAACCCACTCTTAGAAACCTCTCCCATTCTCTGCTCTTCAGTAGTTACTTCAATTGTGAGACAAGTTGAGCAGATAACTTTTAACATATTGCCCCACTGTAACAACTCAACACTGATAAGTAAAATGTGAAACAGTTAGTTTGCTACTCCAAAGAGTTCTTTGAAGAGCTCTTGATTGAACTTTGACAACAATTATAAACCACAGAGACTTGAGAAGATTATTTGGGGGCAACGAGAAGATTTATATCTTTTGCAACCAAGATCTACTAACCCAAATTTCATAATAGGCAAAATGAACACTCTGCAACTGAAAAGCAAGGCTGCTCATCCTGTTCGTCATCAACAGCATCATCATGATACAATAAGAGGTGCATATTATGTACAAAGCACAAAACCAAGCCCTTTATGAAACTTAGGATAAATAAGAATAGTCAGCCATCAGCCATGGAAAATTTGGTTTCAAACACAAATGAACGCTCAGCCTAACAAATTTTTTTCTAAAAAACCAGAGTATCTGTGAAGTGCAGAGAAAAGAATATTTAAAAAAATCTTACCACAAATTTATTTTCTGGCATTGCCAGAAGCCTCCAAAATTACCTCTGTTTGAGCAAAGGAACTTAAATGGTAAATAAAAATTCCCATTAACTGTGGGCTTCAGCAGTTGGGTACCTGAGAATTTGCTGGGTGATTCACTGTCTCTTGGAAGTTATAATTCTCAAAAGACTGAGGGAAACTTTGCAAAGAAAAACACTCAGATAATAAATATTCCTCCAAATACCAAATTGCCACTTCTTTTAAACAGAGGAATACAAAACAGATGTGACACGCTGCACCCAAAGATTTTAGATTAACATTAATATTAAATCAATACAAAATGCAGTAAATTTCATATGCTTTAGTTACTAGACAGCATGGGTCCAATAAACTGTTCAGTACTACGCACAGATCAGAATGCTTAAATAATCTAAATGAAGAGAAAAAGCTCAACACTGATTACTTCAATATAAAACATATAAGGATCTAAGAAGTATATGTGGCAAGAGTTAAATGAAAGAAATCAAGCTGGGAGTGGTGATGATTTTTTCCAGGAGAAGCTGCTAAGAACAAAAGTTATAACCTTTCCCCCCTTCCTTTTTTCTTTCTTATTTAGAGTTCAAGGATAGACATTAAGTAGAAAGTATGCTAGATTTTACAAGGCACTTTCTGTTTATTAGGAAGTTTCTCAATAAACTATTAGAAAATTATTCCAATTATCTCTAGTATATTTTGAGGAAAGCAAAAGTAAACTTTGCACAAAATACAGATATCTAACATTTAATACGTATTATATGTCACAAAACAAATTTCACTCAGGTGTAAACTAATTAGGCTCATAATCTTAACAATTTGATTATTTTATTTACTTTGCCATAAAGCAGACAAGACTCTGAGTAAAATTTATAATTTTGGGGGAATTTAACTGACACAGTTCTAACTGAACTCAAAGGTTTCGAGATTATTACAGTATTTGAAGCCCTTTCAAATTGTTTGTTTAGACAAATGCCTAAATAGATACATATGGTATATCAAACTTTAAATATATGAAAGTACACTTCAGAAGCTATCACTGGACTTAACGTTTTACCAGATCTATGTGTTAATGTGCTAATTCTCTAGAATTAAATTGATAATTTTTAAAGCACTTTATCTAATTCAGCACTTTTCTAGAGTCTTTCTAGGCTTTTTAATTTGAAAATATATACATATAAACCACACACTCATAACCTAAAAAACAAGTGAAATGCCCACAATATAGATGGATTTACTTTTAAATTCATTTAAAAAATTTTAACAAAAACCCTGCAAGTTAAAAATGCCAATTTTTGTTATCTCAAGTAAAATTCAATGCTGTTACATAAATCTGATCATTTATCAATACAATGTACTTTATTTTTTAAACAAATATCTGTTTAAACCACAGAATTTATATCTCCACAGTTTATAAGTCTCTTCTACCAAGATAAATTGTATGCTGATGAATCTTTTAAAACCACGCTTGCAAGTACTTTTCTTACAGTGCCTATTCATTCTGACAGTAAAAGAATGGCAATTTCTTTTGCCAAATTGAGATGGGAGAATTTTTTTCATGAGAGAGGAAAACTAGCTGTTTATTGTTTTTAAGTTATTGGGCTAATAGTTTTCACATTCATTTACAAGGTTGCTTGAAGCCTCTGTATGAGTCTCCTCCCCTCTTCTTATTTCCCAAATATGAAAATAGCTTTTTTGTTTTTCTTATTTTAAAATAAATTGCATGCTTCCTATGTTAACAAGAAAATTCAATTCAAAGTTAACCTACTTAAATGAAAACACAATTAATATTTAGTAAGCTATCAAAAATCAGCCAGGATATATTTGCTTAAATTAATAAAAACTGATTTCTCATTTTTTATAAAAGTATACTAGAATTGCTTAAGTGTTACCAATATCTAGAAGCTTCCTTTTCCTTCTGCCCACCAAAAAAAATAGGTACTAAAAAGCTCCGATACTAAATGCACAGCTCATTTCACTAAAGTTTTAAAAATAATTCATCTAAAAACAGTTTTTCCAAATTTTCAGGCTGAGAAACATTCATATGAAGAGAGGGTAGGTAAATGACCTAAGTTTCTCAACAAGTAACAGAAAATGCTATAAAAAGTTAATCAACACAGATCTTAATTTTTTGCTTTGCATATGAGAACCTGTTTTGAAGTATGAAAGGATAGCTGTTTGTATTTTGGGGATAGGAGACAAGGCCAAAAACCAAACCACCATAAATAAAAGGGGCTCTAGGGTTTAATGTTTAAAGGATACTTATTTCTAAAAAAAAAAAAAAAAATCAAAGCAATTTTAAATTCCTTTATTTAGTGATGAATTGTCATTTCAGGGAGCCTCAAATGAGCAATACCTAGTCACTTTAAAAACTAACATGGGAATTCCCTGGCAGTCCAGTGGTTAGGACTCCATGCTTCCAGTGCAGGGGGCACGAGTTTGATCCCTGGTTGGGGAACTAAGATCCCGCAAGCCATGTGCACAGCCAAAAAAAAAATTTTTTTAATTAAAAATAAATAAAAACTAAGGTAATCTGGTGATGATAAGGAAGCAGGGAAACAAATAAAATCCTATACTATTAAAGATATTTAAACTGTAAAACTCTTTTGGATGGTAATTTGAAAATATAGATCAAAAGTCACAAGAATATGCATTCTTTCTGAACTGCCTATTAAATTTTTAAGAATTTATATGAAGGAAATTTTAATTTACACAAAAACTTAAACAGCGCTATTCATCACAGCATAGCTCTGACCAAAAGAAACTGAAACCAAAATGCCTATCATTAAAGAGTTCTTTAATGAAAACCTATACTGTCATTAAAAATTACTGTTGTATTAAGTGGAAAGGCTGGTTATAAAACTAAGACATGAGACCAACTTTGATATTTTTAAAATATAGGTATATACAAAAGAAAAAAAGGTTTATGTTAATATTAATAGTACTTAACTGTGAGTTATTCCTTTAAAAGAATTCTTATTTCTTTAAATTTTTCTGCAATAACTGTAATATTTATTTGTAAAAAGAAAAAGTTTAAAATTTAAGTTTCAAATGACCATTATTTACCTGGCCAGGAGATCCAATATTGCATAATAGCCAACATTTTTTTTTTATCAAACTTTCTTTTAAAGTTATCAAAGTTATTTTGAACTTAAATGTGGGTAAATATATCATTTGTTAGTAATAACTTCCAAACATGACTCCTAGGAAACCTCAAATAATATTTTATGATATTGTTTTATAACATGAAAGAAAGGTCAAGAATAACTCTTGATTTGTACATACAGGTCATATAAAAAGCAAATGCACAATGAAAAATTTTATAAGAAAGTACATACAATATACATTCTTAAGTTGTACTTAGCCCTTGGCCTGTGCATCCAACCCCCAAGTTATTCTTCATGAACACCACGGCACAATCAATTCACTACCCACAACAGAAAAGGTGTGAGGTGACACAGTTGTATGCCAGGAAAGTAGTGTGTGTGAAAAAAAAGAACACTAAAGGCAAAATATGGTGAAAAAGAAAAAGAGCAGAAGTACACCACCTCAAGATTTCAATGGCACCAAATTTATATGTAGGTATGTAACACTAGCACCATCTGGTGGAAGACCAGTTAGAAGCCATTCTCCAACTATCACAGTTTTTAAAAAAAAATTCTAAGCTATCTTTCAAAGAATGAGCATTTTCCAAAGAGAACGAGTCTAGCAATGGTATAGTAATTATTTACACAGAGGACCCATAACAAGCCTGTGAGAACTTAAAATGTCTACCAAACAGAGGGTGAGTATATCCCGGGATGGACATCTTATCACATCCACAGAGCAGTATTTCAACAATACAGAATTCCCTTGGCTACTTTTCCTTCAGTGTCTCATAGCATATCAGATGAACACTTTCTAGCCACAAAAGAAACCTAAAAAGGACAAACCCAAATTAGCAACTACCAAACAGAGCTGTAATTTGGAATTTGGGGTTCCTCAAAGTAACAGCTACCGACTCTTCTGGGCCATAAACACAACAATAGTATTCATTCTACATGAGAATCTGATTCTGGTTTATGTTCACAATGATGCTGAGCTGCTACAATGTACCACAATGTGTCAAAATATTACACTTAAATCACTTCTACTGCTGTCAGTGGGCCACTCAATTTGACAAAATCACTGGTACCTTCAAATGCCATCAAGGGGAAAGCCAATCAACAAACTGAAGAACAAAGACGGAGAGCTTCTCTCCATTTGTAGGTTGAGTCCCTCTGCTGAGGTAGAAGCAGTTTCTGACAAAGAATGAAACCAGCAGAAATTGTCGGTCTCCACCACTCTCCAGGGTAAGCATTCCTTTTATTTTCTTTCTCCCTTCCCTTCACTGTCTTGTTTTCCTTTTAAAAACAAAAATTCCTCCTTTTTTTTTCCCCCATCTATGTTTGAGTCCACCATGAAGTTGTTACAAGTACTGCACAATACCACTAAAGGGAGCTCAAGGAAAAAAGTCACAGCAGCAACCAACAAGGCCTGATGCCTAAGTGGTGTTAGACTAGGCACAAGGACAAGGGCCCCACTGAACCAAGACACGAAAAGCAGCCTTGAAGAGCAGAACACTGGGACTTCCCTGGTGGCGCAGTGACTGAGAGTCCGCCAGCCAATGCAGAGGACACGGGTTCGAGCCCTGGTCCGGGAGGATCCCACATGCCCCGGAGCAGCTGAGAACGTGTACCACGGCTGCTGAGTCTGCGCTCTGGAGCCCGTGAGCCACAACTGCTGAAGCCCGTGCACCTGGAGCCTGTGCTTCGCAGTGGGAGAGGCCACTGCAATGTGAGGCGTGCACACCGCGGGGAGGAGTGGCCCCTGCTTGCCGCAGCTGGAGAGGACCCACGTGCAGCGGTGAAGACCCAACGTAGCCAAAAAAGTAAAATTAATTAAAAAAAAAAAAAAAGAGTGGAACACTAACTGTGAAAGAGGCTGTTGTTTGCAGCAGTACTGTAAGCATCCCACGTTCGCTACTAACGAGTTCCCAAAAACTAAGAGGGCAAGGAAGAAATACTGATCTAATTTTTGTGCTTTCATCAACATTTTGAAATGTCCTGATTTAAAGAACATGATGTTAACCTACCTGCCATCCCTACTGCCCCAAACATACCAAAAAGTATGCTTCTCCTGATTCTTGCAGTTAACTCCAAAACGGTCAAATTTTTAGGTACTCAGCTTGTATTTACTCATAGAATAACAGATTATCTGTGTTTGTTTATTCTCGTTCAAATGCAACTCTACATTTAGATATAAATCTAAGAGTATGAATCGCAGAGTTTTCTTACAAAGGGAGAAGTTTGTTTATTTTTTTCTTTTCTACCCCTTTTTTTTTTAAGCTTAAGTACATCTATAGGAATTTATCCACTAATAAGTAAGTGGAATTCAGACTGCTACGGCATAGACTTTTCAGAATGAAACTTATTGCAAGATATTTTATTCCTTTATTATCCATCCAATAACAGAAGTCAGAATCAGAATTACTAATTTAGAGGGTTATAATATTCTAATATTTTGCTAATAATAAGTGCTAAATAATAAAATGTGAATTATTAAGAGTTTTAAGAAAGAACAAAAAAGAAAGGAGAGAAGCAAAGGGAAAAAGATAATGAGAAATAAAATAATTAGAGAGACAGAAGCCAAGATACACTTTGCCAGCAACTAACAGCCCAGTTCTTTTTACCTACAGTTGAATTAAGTTTTGGAAGTAACAATGGTTTGTGCTACATTCCCTAATATTCTTCCAAATGCTACTGCTAAAGATCTCAGTGGACTCCACTAATAAATCACGTACATTTTTATCAGTTTTCACATCCTGTTACTCACTCCTCTTTTTCTCCCTTGTCTGATGTTTGTTTTTGCCTCCCACCCCCCACCCTGCCAACCTCTACTTTCCTCTGACGTGAACTTATACCTCTGCAGAAGTCATCACCGCCCACTGAAGGGACCCTATCTACAAACTTCACTTAACACATTCACCAACCAGCAGTCTCCAGTTTGAATCATCAGGCTCTTTTCTGGGGCAGCCTCAAACTTTAGAATTTCTTTTGGCCACCCAGATAATGCTAGGGGAAAAAAAAAACAAACTCTGAAAGCACAGGCCAAATGTAAGATGACGACTCTAGATCAACCACTTTTTCTAATCGTGGTTTTCAAAAGTACACTGAACAGATGGAGGGAGAGAATGAGTTGTTCAGTTCAGCTGGCTGCTCCATTTACTTCTTTATCTATGGTCAGATCTTTACTTTCTTGGGATCACTGCACATTTCTGGCTCTGCTATATTACACTGTGTAAATATTTAGGAGAAATAATTCCTTTCAAGGATCTAAACTTCCACTGTCGTTATGGCAAATGAACCTGTTTATGCTATGTTTGTTAAGTAACAGCAAACCTAAAAGAACACAGGAATTTACTAATATATGTGGTACACAAACATCACAATCATAAAGCTTCTCATAGGGTCATATCAAGAACATGAAAGGCTAGTTTATTTTTACTCCCACTGCCCTGTAATTTTCTTTAACTCTACTACAACAGTCCTTAATTCAAACCTTTCCTACAGTTACAGTAACAGGGTAGACTGAATGTACATAAGCTGTACCAAAACTACTCACATCTCCATTTAACCTTCCTTGATTCTCAAGTGGTTATCAAACTTAATCCTACATCAGAATCTGCCGGAGGTTGTTAAAACACAGATTGCCAGGCTCCACCCCCAGAGCTTCTGCTTCACTGGCGCTGAGAATTTGCATTTCTAACCAGTTCACTGGTGATGCGGATGCTGCTGGGACCACATAGATTTTAAAGTCTTATTAAGGTATAACTTACATTTCATAAAGTTCACCCATCTTAAGTATACAATTCAATGACTTTTAGCAAATGCTGTACAATCATCACCAAAATCCAATTTCAGAACATTTCCATCCAAAAAGATCCTTTGTGCCCATTTGCAGCCCTCATTCCCATCTCCAACCCGAGGTGTCCACTAATTTACTTTTTGTCTCTATACATTCACCTGCCTGGACATGTCATATAAATGGAATCATAAAATATGGGGTCTTTTCTGTCTGGCTTCTTCACTTAGCATAATGTTTTTGAGATTCATTCATTCTATAGTATCAGTACTTCTTTTTTATTGCTGAATAGTATTCCACTGTTCTAGCAATACCACATTTGTTTATCCATTCACCAGTTGATAGAATTTGGGGTTGGTCCAAGTTCTCTGGTATTATGAATAATGCTGCTATAAACATTCATTTACAAATATTTGTGTAGACTTATGTTTCATTTCTCTTGGATATATTCCCAGGAGTGGAAATGCTGGGTTGTAAATTCATGTCCAATTTTTTAAGAAACTGCCTAAGTACAATGAATAAGGGCTCCAGTTTGTTCATTTCCTTGACAATACTTGCTGCTGCCTTTTTGACAACTATTCTAGTGGTTATGAAGTGGTATCTACTTCTGGCTTATTTTACATTTTTAAATCATTGATGATGTGAACACTTACTCAATGTCTTTGTTGGCCTTTCCTAATCTTCTTTAGTAGAATATCTGTTCAAATCTTTGCCCATTTTTATTTGGCTTGTCTCCTTATTATTGACTTATAAGTGTTTTTATGTATTCTAAATACAAGTCCTGCATCAGATACATGATTTGCAAATATTTTCTCCAAATTTTTGGTTTGTCATTTTCCTAATGGTCTTTTGAAACATAAAAGTTTTGAATACTGATGAAGTCTAGGACTACACTTTGAGAGCCAGTGTTCTAAAGCCTCAGGTGGGGCATGCGGTGGCGCGTGCGTGCGGCGCCGTTGTGCAATGGGATAAAGTAGAGGGGCGGCGCTGCCGCCAGGCCCACTCTCGGTCCACTCCACACGTCGCGCCACCCGCCCGCCCGCTGCCCAGCGTCCGCCGCCTCCTCCGCCATGGCAGTGGAGGGAGGAGACCATCTCCCCCAGAGTCGGGCACACCTTCCCCCAAGCACGGCCAGACCTGCGTGGTGCACTACACCAGGATGCTTGAAGATGGAAAGAAATTCGATTCCTCTAGGGACAGAAACAAGCCCTTTAAGTTTGTGCTGGGCAAGAAGGAGGTGATCTGAGGCTGGGAAGAAAGGGTTGCCCAGATGAGCGTGAGTCAGAGAGCCAAACTGTCTCCCCAGACTATGCCTATGGTGCCACTGGGCACCCAGGCGTCATCCCACCAAATGCCACTCTCATCCTTGACGTGGAGCTTCTAAAACTGGAATGACAGGAATGGCCTCCTCCCTGAGCTCCCCGTTCTTGGATGTGCCATGGAAGGATCTGGTGCCTCCAGATGCGCACAGCAAGTCCATACGGAGCTTTTCCTGAAATTCCACTACACTCTTTGTATAAGCATCTTCCTTGGCTGAATGTGTTCCGTCACCAGCTTTGCTCTTCCCCTTTCTCCTGGCAGGTATGTTGAGCTGAACTACATTACATAAACCTCGAGTTACTCATTTTAGTTTGTTTTCATTTTGGGGTGAAGACTGAGTTTCAGTCCTTTGGATCTAGGTTTCCAGTTAAGTACTAGTCAAGTGTTAACAGCACAAGTAATGGGTTGACTTCAGAATAGGAACTGGTGTGTGGGGTGCAAGAATCTTTATTTTATTTTATTTTGGATGAAAGTTTTATCTATCATATGTATCTATTAAACATTCTTGCTGCTGCGCTGCAGAGCCATAGCTGATTTGAGGCGCTCTTGAGGACCAAATTATTCTCCAAGTTGAGAGACATCCTCGGGTTGAATGAAAAGCCCGACCCCAAACTAAAGTGGCCTCCACTGCCCCACCCTCCCCTCCCCTTAACCCTCTGCCTTTTGAAAGCAGATCATTTTCACTGAGACGTTGGACACTACAGGGTCTGTCCCTGGGCTAGCAGGGACCTCTGAAGCCTTCTTCATGGCCTAGCTTTTTTTTTCTTTCCATCCTGTGGTTTTTCTAATGGATATTCAGGACTTTTGTAATCTCCTCGCTATCCAAGCTCCACTTCCTAAATTTTAAGAACTTTAATCAAAAGTTAAATTGAAGGCGCTGTTTGTAGACACTTAACACCCATGAAAGCTCAGCCATCATGACAAATCCCTGAGTGTTGGCTTAAGAAAATGATGCTGGTCATCACAGCTTCAACATCTCTTGTTTTTTGATGCTCAGCTCCCCCTGCTGATCTCAGAGTTTCCTGGCTTCTCCCTCTCACCCCTCTGCTGTCCTGTGTAGTGATGTGGTGAGAGAAACTGCTGCCTACTCCCCTACCTCCACACTACATATGAGTTTCAAGTTTTATTATTGCAATAAAAGTGCTTTATGCTGGCTTTTCTCAACAACAACAAAAAATGCCTCAAAAATTCAAAAGAAATAGTAAACCCCTGAAAAATGTGAAAGCTTAGTGGTTTCCATCTGCAATAAGCAATATGTAAATGTCAGGCATAGTATCTGCTTTTCTGTTTTGTTTTGTTTTGTTTTAGCAAAGCCTATCAGAACTACCATCCTAAACATATTTATTCTTTTTATGAGAGAGGGAAAAGAGAACTTGCAACTTACTGGCTTTAATACATTATGGAATGAATAGATTCAGCTGCAGGTGGGCCTACCTGGGAACACTGGATGGCATGCTGGCATTAAAGAACATGGACCCGTGTTAGCATTTTCAGAAGCATTGGTCAGTCCATGGCTTTTGACACCGTTCTTAAGAATATAAGAAATATGTCCACCTTACAAACTAATGGGAATAAAGATAAACGGTGCACCATAGAAGATATTATAGAAAAAGAGCATATTACCTGAAAGATACATTTGGTTTATTTAGAAATTTTTATTAGTCTTCACGTCAGGGCATTTTAAAACAATTCATATACCAGTACAGCCCTTTCTTTGTTGAAAATTCACTGTACCTTAAGTGAAGAGGAGCCCAAAGATGGCAGCTAAAATTCAAATCTTGTCTAGGACCATAACTTGCAAATGTATAAAACATACTTCAGGAAAATATAGGATATGTTTGATTCAGGTATAAGCAATATTAAGATGATTCATTTCCAGGGTGAAACCCAAATTACTACACGTTTACCTCTTGATGATTATCCATGTCCACAAATCATAACAAAACAAATCATAAGAAAAAGAAGCTTATATGAACACACTATTTCTATAACCATGACCTAAGATACAGATTTTGTGATTTTATGGAAAAACTATAATGATAAGAAGGATCCAGTTAAAAGATAAAGAAAACCCATTTAAATTTGCAACAACAATCCTTCTTTATATAATCCAAGTCATCCTAGGACCCAAAGCAAGAAGTTTTGTATACTGAAGAATTCCCATGCTTCTGCTATGAAATGTTTTCAAATATTTATGTTCTAATTCATGGACCCTGCTCATAAAAGCCGTTAGTCCTCATTGCCTTTCAGTTGCTGGAGATGGATTTTATTATTCTACTAGTCTTTATAAATTACAATACAAGGAAGAAGCTTGTTGGCCAAAACTCATTCTCCTTTTTTCACTGAGCTGCTCAAAGCCACTTAAGAAGGTGTCCAAAGAGATGTCAGAGAATATAGTTTCCCAAGTGATCCACAGTCTCTCAACATTGTCTGGCCCCTCATAAAACTTACAGGGCATCTCATCCAACCTTTTTACATTTTTTGCAATTCAAAATAACTAAAGTTATTGGAACATCTTTCCCAAATTACATAAAATTAAGCTATCATCATCTCTGTGATGTTACTGGCCCTGAGATCCAAGATAAAGATCAAGATGTAAGAAATAAAGCAGAGAGTTTACTCAAGAGCATACAGCCAATTATAATTTATCCATAAGATTGAAAGGTAGGAATAAGCAAAATAATGTTAATAGTTTTTTAAGCCTTCATTTTATAACAGTGTTCAACCAGTGTCCCTTCTTCAACCAGTTAGATACCAGTTACTAGGAGGAACAAACTCAGCAGGTTACACTACTTTTCCTGTCCTTATTTAGCAATCAGTCCTCTGGTCTTAGAACACTAAGGCTCAATGAAAAAAAAAAAAAGGAAGAAGCAGCAGCAAGGACCTCAAGCAGGAGGTCTTACTCCTGGTCATTTAAAATCTGACAGTCATCAGTGTGTGTATCTGTATGACAATATGATCATAACAGAAGCCCATCCTCCAAAATCTGCAATTTCCTAGTGAGGTTCTTGATAACAATAAGGTGCAAGGACAACTGCACCCCCTGCCCCCAGCTCTTACCATTTATCCCATAAAATCCAAAAAACTAATCACTAAAACCTTTGCTTATACTAACAGCAAATTAGTATCATGCCAAATAGGTACAAAGGTGAATAAGAACACATAAACAAACACCTTTGACTCTTCTGTACAAAATCGGTATGCCTCTCTCCAAACTAACAGAACTATACCACTTCAGCAATTCATCCATTTATGAACAAATGCCCTCAGCCTATTCCTGAGAAAGGGAAGAATGATCAGTTATATCTGTCTTCATCTTGTCTGAAAATCTTGACATTTTTCAGCAAGTAAAGGTTCCAAATGGCAGGTGTCAGAATGCCTTAGCCTCATAAGTGGTGCTGGAAGGCAGGAAAAGCAGCAGCAGTATGTGGTCATGTCAGAGCCACATAGAAGCTGCCTAGAGAGCACATTCTGAAAAGAGCAAACCTCAGACTTGGTTAAATCAATCTACTGCCAGATGCCACTCTCAGAAAAAGCTGCAGTGAGAAACATTCGCAAAGCTGCCCAGAGAAACATTCAACTCAGAGCTCTCACAAAAGGGAAAATAGCTGAGTGCAGTGGCACCTGTCCATATCCTGTCTGATAATTTGGTCAAACTGGCTCAATGCAGAGATGAAAAATTGCCATAGAATTCTTTGCTTAGTCTACAAGTGAGTATTATTTCCTCAAGGTCATTTTCAGTTAATCTGAAGTAAATAATATGACTCTTCTGCACTTCCATAATATCTATAGCTTTCTAAAAGTGCTTTAACTGGATCATAAGTACCCTGTTCATTTTACCTGTGGGGTTAGAAAGAACCAAAGAGGTAAATAAAATTAAAGCAAGATCATCTGAAACTAAGACTCAAAAAGGAAAACCTGGTCTCTGTACTGTTAGGCCAGGCTTCTTTCTACTTAGATGCCTACCCTCTGCCCACTTCTCGCCTCCCAATCATCTTTTCACAGGTTTTCCCAATAATTAGAAAGCTTTGGAGCTTTTTATTTAATTAACTTATTTATTTATTTATTTTTGCGGTACGTGGGCCTCTCACTGTTGTGGCCTCTCCCATTGCAGAGCAGAGGCTCCGGACGCGCAGGCTCAGCGGCCATGGCTCACGGGCCCAGCTGCTCCGCGGCATGTGGGATCTTCCCAGACCGGGGCACGAACCCGTGTCCCCTGCAACGGGAGGCAGACTCTCAACCACTGTGCCACCAGGGAAGCCCAGCTTTGGAGCTTTTTTAAAGTTGTTTGTGAAGGTCAATCAATAAGCATTTTTGTTCCCAGAGGTTAACGTAATTGGCATGATGGTCTACTTTATTTCTCCTCAGATCTGAATCTATGAAAAAGTAATGGTTTCTGAGGAAAACTCAAAGCAGGAGATGCCGAAGAAGCATAAGAACGAGTTATGTTTTAGGGAGGAGCATTCACTGTCAAGTCATCTGGTTAGATACATCAGAAACTAGACAAATTAGGATTCATTCAGATGAACAGTACATAGTTAATGGTATAACCATCCACAGAAAAGAACATTCAATATCATTTAGGTTTTTATACTCTATTGGAATATACAAAAGGATCCCTGGGCCAAGGACTGATACCTCAAAACACCTGATTTCCTCTCATATCTCAAAAGACAAAGCACAAACAAGAGCCAGGACTTCCTTGAAGTTAACAGTATTTTAAAATAAAATAGTGTCAAAATGAGGACATTTGGAAGCATCCAGAACAAGCATGATCTTCCAATTATTGCACAAAGAAATCGGATTCTTCCTTAACATTTTACTCCCTGTGGCTACACCACTGAAATGTATTAATTTGCCATACAATTGTGCATATTTTCAAACTAAAACAATTCACTGGAGTCTGCATTGTCTTGTCTTGCCTTCTAAGCACCTAGAAGGTATTGTTCTTCAACTCTGTGCAGTTGGCTCAAGTAATTTCTCATCTTTGTATTTTCAGATCTTATTCTAAGGCCAGTTAACATATACGGCACAGAAGGGATCAAAGTAAATACTAATTAACACAGACCCACATTCAGATAAGGGCTAAGAGTATTCTCACATACATATTCTACAGTTTGAAAATCAAATGTATTAAATAAAATTAAAGTATTAAATAAACAAATTTCCTAAATTAATTTCTTATTCACCATTTAGTCTGCAAGTTTCTATTTCTATAAAACAAGTCATTTTGATATGATCATTTTCCATGTCTGCTGTCTTTTTCCTACACACTTTGCTAACTTAATTGATTCCAGACTTCCCAGCATCTCATGCTTTTCTGTTTTACTCATTGAAATAGAGGGATTTGTTTTTTTCATTAACATGGATAAAAACCAATTTGTGTTCCTGTTTGGAGTAAAGATGAGTGGTGGTAAAAACAAAGTGTGATGCTGTTGTCAAGGAATGTTTATTGCTCAAAATCATGCAAATGATAAACAGACACATGAAATGGACAAGCTTTGTGCTGGCATCAGATTTAGTATACATTTCAGATGAAATAAAAGCAGAACTAGGACAAGCCAGAAACAGATAGCTCATAATTTTCAATGTCATTGTAAAGAGTCATACTAAGTCATCACTTTTTTTCATTCCACAAAAAAGCAAGAGTACAAGCTAGGGCACTTAAACGTTAGTTGGTTAATGACATTCACCGCAACCTCTTTAATTAAGCCTATGCTTATTAAAAGTCACTGAACATTCTCTAAAACTTAAAATCTTCTAATATCTCTTTTGGTATCCCTGGCAATTTTAAATCTTAATTGTTGGGCCTTATTTTGGGCAAATGTATTTTATCTCAACAATGCTAAGATGAAATCAGAAGCGGGGGGGGGGGGGGGGGAAGATCCCAAAACTAACAAATGAAAAAACATCATCTCCTGGTCTAATCTTACCTAAAAGTAATGACATCTCCCCTATCCCTTCATAAGGTTTCTGCCCCAAATTCTTAAAACCTGGCCAGTAGATATTTATACAATTTTTAAAACACAATATACTAAAGAAAGTTAGAAGGTTGTTCGGATACTTAGTCATGCTGTAGCTTGAAGGTATAAACTCTTGAAAATTAAAAACAAATATAAAGATAACACACATAAGAAGAAAGCTAAAGCTGTGTTCTTGAGATTCCCAAAGGTAAGAAAGGAAAAGAAAGTTATAGCAGTCACTTAATATGTACTTAACACCATGTGTAAAGAAAATCTGCGATATAATCTGATCCTGAAGAATTTAAACTACAGACTTCCTGATTCCCCAGTGCTGGCCATCACATCCAACAGTAACTGTGCACAATGGCTGAAAGAACTTTTTAAATTATTTCATTTCCCCTAAGTTTGTTTTAAGTATGAAGTCTCCATTCCAAAGTAAATTTTAAATGATTTGATGTTTTTCTGAAAATACATTTTATATCAAAGGGCTCCAGTGAATTTTTCCTGTTAATTTCTGGTGTAGTAACTCAAACTTAGGACAATGATAAGTAAAGTTACAATCTCTAAAGTAATATTAATGTTTCACATCACACACCTGGTGTCATATTCCAACATCATTTTCATCTGAAAGTTAAAAAAAAACAAAAACAAAAAGATGTTAGAATACAAACTTCAGTGTACATGTGTTAATGTAACATTGACTTTTTATTCCTAGAGGAAAACTGAATAGTGGTGTTTCTTCTTTATGAGAAATTATAAACAGTGAATTGCTAGATGTCATTAGTGATTTTACTAAAAATGGATATAAAAGTAATTTAAATCATAAGTCTTCATGAAACAAAACAAATCATTTATAGTCATAGGCATTCTTAACAATGCTATGAAAGATGTTTTCCTTCTTTTTCCCTTATTTAAATGGGAGGGGGAAAAAAAGAAGAGAGAAAGGGAGGGAGGGAAGGCAAGGGAAGGGAAGGGAAACAGATAAATGTTTTCAGGAAAGAGAGAGTGAGCAAGTGCACACATACACATATATGACTGGCAAATCTATTAAAACTTTTTTTTTCACTAAATTATGTAGGATACAAAGTAATAATGACTTGTAAAGAAGTAACAGAACATAACCAATCAACCCTAAGCAGTCTACTTCTCCAAATCATCTACCCACCCCAATCCCAGGGGGATACACTGGTAGTGAAATGCATGCATTTTCCTCACCTGGAATAAATCACTACCATCATGAGCAAGTTTGAGAGTATCCATTTCCAACCTTATCTACTGGTTAAAAAACAAAACCCCACATATTAGAAACACACACACAAAGAAGAAACTAAAAAGCACTCTTTTCTGTTCTTTCACCTATTTCCCAGGCATAGAAACCAGGCTTCTGTCAGCAGATATTTTTCAAGCACATGCTTTGGTTTCAATTTGGCCCTTAAATATTCTCCAAAATACTTGGAGAAACGCAGGTTTCTAAGATAATTTTTCAGAAATAAATTAGCATGCATGCTTATGTATTGTGTATGCACTCTACATTTTCTTCAACCTTTAACTTCTCTATTTAAAAATGTAAATTTTCCATTATATAGAAAGAGATACACACCAAATAACTTGTGCTGAAATTAGTCTCTTCCACCATTTTCAAATGCCATGGGGAAATTTTTTAAAGCAAATAATACTTCTGAGTTAGAAAGATGTAGATTATAACATAATTAAAGAAAAGAGGCCAAAAAATTTACACATTTTATACCTGAATTTATTGTCCTTATGGAATACTGTTTTTGTCACAAAGATTAGTATTTACTGCATTAGCCCCACATCCTAACATCTACAGAAAAAATTCTTTCAACCGTGTAGGAGTATTTTAGGTGAAGCTCCTATGAAAACACCTGCCAAGGAGCTTGAGCTATCATATTAAATGGATCACAGGCTTTACAAAGTGTTGTAGACGTTCAAAGGCATTCCCTGCACTGAGTATCACAATCATAGCAAGAGAAGACTTTAGGCACATGCCTAAGTTGTTTCCCTGAATTGTTTCTTGTCAAATTAAAATGTCAAAAATTAGTCTATCAAATGCCGTCCCTGAGGAATCTAGCTCAACCCAAAGAGCAGCTACCAATTAGTAAAGTCGCGTGTTTTAATGGGGAAAATTTTTCTTTTTCTATTGATATCTGAAATTAGCAGGGCCCCCAAAGAAAAGTTTCATCTCAGCAGTTAGTTTAAGTGCTACTGATAGCTATAATCACATGCAGGCTGCAATTCCTTTTGAAAGGCTTTTCAAATGAACAAATACAAAGAAAAAAGAGAAACACGAGTGTTTTCACAGTGAATGACTGCCTAGGATTACAGAGGTAATAAAAAGCCAAGGTTAGAGATCCAGATATACATGAGTATTGTGAACTAACAAAACAAAGTCAAATGAAATCCTTGCTTACTTTTCTGACAAGGTCAGTGCACCCATCCCTTAGCACAATATATGACTGAATTTCGGGTTGTAGAAGGTGCTTCAGGAAAATAAAATCCACCACAAATCATTTAATATTCTCTATTAAAATCCTCCAAGAAAAGCATTTCCTGTTCCCTTGGTTTTTTTTACCAAAAGCTGCCTATCTCTCAGAAGCTGCCTTGTTGAAGTGTTCATTTGTTAGCAGCACAAGTGTGCAGAGGTAATAGATGTTCTTTGGCAGCCGAATCATACTGTATTCTTTTTTACCTGATAGTCCAGATGAATTTATATAGTGCAACATTTGTAATCTACCCACAGAAATGTGAGCCATGTTCACGTACTAGAAAGAGCTACTGGTTGTCCATGAACTTCCCCCCAAAGGTTCTAAAACTTGATTTCAAAGGACAGAAATACAAGCAACAAGACAAACTCACAGAATAAGACTGTTTACATGAGACACGTACTTAAGTTGCCTAGGCTTACAGTTTGGCAAAAGTCATTATATGACCTGTGGCTACTGAAGCAATCAAAAGGTTCAGTTGTAACTGTGGCAAGGGACATTAAAAGCAAAAATTCAACGATATGTATATATTCCCACGTACACAGTCTTTTTGCACTTTTCACAAAAAGCCTCTTTGATTTGAATTATCAAACATTTCCCAATATTGTTGCCTTTTAAAGTCTCCATTCCCACACACTAAGTTTCTTGGCTTTGTGGCTCAAGCGATGGCAAACAGATCATTTCCTGTTCCCTCCACTTACTTCATCACCAACAAGACTGCTAGAATCCAGTTATGTTAAGAATTATTTTCAACAGCCACCTTCAATTTCAGATGTTTGACATGATCACAGACTTCCAATGCTAATCCCCTTTCAAGGTGAAATACCCATGCTAGGGCCCTTTAAGACACACAGCATGGCTATTTTCTCGGCTTTGCCCTATCCTGCAAAGCTGCTGAAATACATTTGAATCCTTTCTCTCCTCCCCCATCACTACCAACCATCTCTTAAGCAAAGTAATACGCAGACCCACATGCTTTTGTCAAGACCTAAGTCTTGAACAAAGCAGTTTTCATGGTTAAAACATTTTCCTAAGTATGCCTCTCTATACCTGAAAGCTATTTGAAGAAAGGAAAAGAAACTTTTCATGTAACTGACTCTCATTTCCCCAAGTTCGCTGCCTATAGACTATACTTCCTTAGTTTACATACATTTGTATGACCTGAGTATATTTAATTTCCAGATCCTTATTGCTAACCACAATTCTGGACTTAGAAACTTTCAGTCTTGTCTATTCAGGAAGAATGCCCATCCCTTAACCCAATGTAAAGAAAACCTGAATCTATAAAGAATAATATTATCAACAAACTAAATTATACTTATCCGTTGAGGAGAGATTTTTAAATTTCAAAGAATAATATAATTTTCTGGCACACCAAATTCAGGCATTTATACCAAGAGCACATATCTAAGTCTTTACTATTTCTAAATGACAACCAATTGGGGCTTTGAACAAAAAAACCATGATTCTGCTTCATGTGTAGGTGGACTTATTAAAATCTTTTCTTAACCTGAATTTTCATAAGTCAAATTCCATTTTAACTGCATGTTAAAAGCAACAAGAGAGCTCATGAGCTAAAGGAACTACAAAGCGAACTTTTTACAGTACAAAGAACACCGGTAAAGCAACTGATCATCCTTTCAATTACGAGCTTTTAACTTGTGATTTTGTGTTTAGAATTCGCATAGTGAATAATACTTTTCTTTAAGCCTGTACCACACCTATGTTAATCATGGAAACATGGACCTCTATGTTCTACTGTTAGAGGAAAAATAGGTCTATCCCCTTAATGTACATCTAGTTTATGTTCCCAAGGGAACTGGGAAGAGTTAAAAATGTCATTCTGAGAAGGACAAAGCAAGGATACAATAACCACTCACAAATTACCCTTGGAGTACACCCCTCAGCTAACAGGAAGCAAAATCAGAAAGTAAAGGGAATCAGGATATATCACCCCAAAATATGCCACTTTGACAGAATAATTATTTTAAGCTGAAGGAATCTGAGAAATGGCAAGTACAGGAAGGATTCGCTTCCCTTTCTACCCTGAAGCAGGTCGTAAGATTCTCATGTGAGAGGTGTCCTCCTTATACTTGGAGGAAAGGAGCACCCTTATCTCCAAAGATGGGGGGATACTGAGAGGAATCCGAAAGCACAGGCTTGCTGTTTCCCCCAGTTTACTACCCTTAGCTCATATCCTTTATGTCTCCTACCATGATTTCCCACAACTTTCTACTCTTCATCAAACCTAGAATAAAAACACTCAGGCTTAACCGTTTCTTTGGATCTTCACTTCCTTATAAAGGATCCTGTGCCATGTAGAACATAATTAAATAAATTTGTATGCTTTTCTCTGCTAATCTGTCTTTGTTAGTTTAATTTTCAGGTCCAGCCAGGGAGCTCAAGAGAGTCAAGGAAGAGTTTTTCCTCCCCTACAAACCCAAGAAATCAGGCTCCACCTTCAAACTCTTTCCATCCTGTTCATGCCACTATTATTCTATAACATTTAACCCATTGCTCCAGCAAGGTCACACCCCCCAGGATAGCATACTAGAAGTGGTGGAGAGATCTTCTCTTTCTTACTCCACTTTCTTCAACATATAAAACTACGTTAGGCCAAAGGGAATCCCTAAGTGATTATTTCCTGTCACCTGCTGAGATTTCAGGCTCATCTGGACGCTGATGAGAACATGACTAGTCTGCAGTCTAGTTACATAACAAGGGCAGCTTAACCCCGGAGAGTTCTACTCCTCCAGAATGCTCCCTTTAAAAAACACCTTACCAGTTAATAAAGTAGTTAATTAGTTTCAACTTAGCATTGAGACAAATTTAGTTCATGCTGAATTTGAAAACATTTAAAAGTTGAAGAAGGTGGAAAATTCAAAAGAGGTGTTGCGTTTCACTACCTTTACAAAACTATCTAAAAGAGTTTTAGGGCCCATAAAGAACAAAATCTGGCTGGCTTGATCACGCAGCCTCAAGTGTCTTCTGGAACACGGGTTGTTAGACTAGATCTTTGAGGGTATTCTACCTCCAATACTACATCATGTATGACTTAGGAAAATTCCTTAATGCTAAAAAACAGATGAAAATGGATTAATCTGAATATAAACTCAGTTTTGTTAAGACGTTTTTTGCTATTTTCTCCACCATCTCCAAATGAACAATCAAAGGTAAAAGGTAAAATTAAGAATGTTAAAAATAGGCAAGCTTATTTCCTTAAGCCAAACCTTCTGGAAACACCTACCATATTTAAACAACAGAGAGGTGCAAAGCACGTGTGCTGGAAATAGCATGAGATTTAAGATCAGGTAACCTGGACTTGAGTCCCCATTCCACTAATTCTTTCATTCATATCAACCTGCAATTCAGGTTCCAAACCTGTAAAATGTGAATAATACAACCAGGGGTTTACTATGAGAGATAAATAAGAAGAGGTGTAATGGCACTTGATAAGCAGTAGTAAATACATGGGACATTATTACAAAGAATTCTGAATCAAAGAATTTATTAAAATCTACTTTGGGACCTCCCTGGCGGTCCCATGGTGGAGATTCCCCACTTCCACTGCAGGGGGAATGGGTTCAAACTCTGGTTGGGGAACTAAGACCCCACATGCCATGCAGCACACACACACACAAAATCTACTTTTATTCAACTCTACGAAAAGTACATCATGATTTAAGTTAGAAATATGTAATACAACACAAAGTGATTTACTATAAAGTAAAAATAGTTTTCCCAAGCAAAACTCCTAAAGTCAATATTTTTTTTTTTTTTCTTTTGCGGTACGCGGGCCTCCCAGTGTTGTGGCCTCTCCCGTTGTGGAGCACAGGCTCCGGACGCGCAGGCTCAGCGGCCACGGCTCATGGGCCCAGCCGCTCCGCGGCATGTGGGATCCTCCCGGACCGGGGCACGAACCCGCGTCCCCTGCATCGGCAGGCGGACTCTCAACCACTGCGCCACCAGGGAAGCCCTAAAGTCAATATTTGAAGGCAAGGTTCCTGAGTTGGTTTTCTGTTTTGTTTTGTTGTTTTTTAATTTAATTTATTTATTTTTGGCTGCACTGGGTCTTCGCTGCTGTGCGCGGGCTTTCTCCAGCTGCAGCGAGCAGGGGCTATGCTTCGCTGGCCGTGCGCCTGCCTCTCAATACAGTGGCCTCTCTTGCTGCGGAGCACAGGCTCTAGGCGTATGTGCTTCAGCAGTTGTGGCACACGGGCTCAGTAGTTGTGGCACACGGGCTCTAGAGCGCAGGCTCAGTAGTTGTGGCACACGGGCTTAATTGCTCCGCCGCATGTGGGATCTTCCAGGACCAGGGCTCAAACCCGTGTCCCCTACATTGGCAGGCGGATTCTTAACCACTGCGCCTCCAGGGAAGCCCGGTTCCTGAGTTTTGAGGGGAGTAACTCCCCGCCCTGCCCCATTTTTTTTCTTTATGAAAAACAAACTATTTTAAATTCTTACTAAGAGTTTTAATTCCTGTAACTTAATTCTCCACAAACTTCCAGTTTATGAAATCACATTCTATGAGTCAGTGACCTACTGATAAAAGCATAGAAGCCAGAAAAATTTATTGTGGAGAGGTAGCAGGCAGGATAACCAGCAGTACTAAATAATACAAATATAACTTCACAAGTTAATGGGTATGAATCTCAACAAAAATAAATATGAGAAATAACATTTATCTGGCAACTCACCTATGAAAGAAAAGGGAAAATGATTACTTTACTGCCACACGTTATTTCCGAAAGTGCAAAAACACCATTCAAAAAAACATCTCAACACAGACAATTTAATTATGACTTAGTTTAGCTAACTTTCAAGGTAAAATTAGGTAGCAAAATAATTTTCACACATGCTTACACAATCCATGACTGAAATGAAAACATATACACGTCACACTTCTGGACCCTTCTCGGCAAGAATAAAATGGAATGGGGGAGGGAGGGTGTTGGGACTATCTGACACCTTCAGGCTCCATCATTACCAAAATCAATGAAGAGTCTGACTCTGGTTTTCCAGAGAAAATATTTATTTTTATCATAGGCTCTCTGGAACAAATGCCTTTCAAAGTGTTCAAATTCTCATTTAAACTGCTTTAAAAATTATTAATCACTTATACCTTATATAAACAACTTTCTTATAACTTCAAATTTTATAGCACAAACAATTTTCAAGGCATTTTCAACCAAAACTCTAAGTCTGTCTTAGATTATGAACAGCTATGACAAACCATATTTTTAATCAAATATCCTTATTCAGTCCTTTAATCACTGTATGTCACTCTTTAATTTTAAAAGGAATTTCTCAATCTCATGAGAAAACATATCACTAAACAATATGACACGTGGAAACTAATAGTGCTTCAAGCTCAAGAACAATAAATTCAGTGAGAATCTGGGAACAAGAGAGTAGATGAAATTTTATCCTACTGGACATAAAGTGTAAAACCCCTTCAGAATGAAAGAAGACATTATTAGCCATAATAAAATAATAATATAATGAGTGTTAGAATTTACAGGGTCAGACCCTGCTGTGCTACATACATATTAATGTCTTTAATCTTCACAACCACCCTGTTATCATCCCATATAACAACTGAGGAAACCTAGGTACAGAGAGGTTAGCTAATGTGCTGAAGGTTATGCAACTAGTAAGGGCAGAGTTACAATATGAGCACAGGTAGTCCTGACTCAAGAGCCCATATTCTTAACCACTATTTTGAGCTATTTATTATATTCAGCACAGTACAGACCTCATTAAACTTCATAATCCTGAGAGGCAGGTATTATTCTCATTTTACTAAGTAGAAAACTGAAGCTCAGAGAGATTAAGAAACTTGTCCAAAGTCAGACAGCTAGCAAGAGGCAGAGCTGAGGTTCAAACCCAGGACTGTAGGACTCTGAAGTCTATGCTCTCACACTTAGCACTGTACACACCACCTACCAAGGAGGCAGTGACTACATCACCACCACAACCCCTCACCAATCACTGTGATACTTACTTCTCCTCCTATAGCTCACTGCCATAAAAGGGTAGGTATAAAAACTAAAATAAATTATGTGAAGAAGGAAAATGAGCAGCTGAGAAAGACCTGAAACATCACTTAAGTATTGTGATTATTTCTAAGTCATCTCTATATTCAGAAAAACCATCATCACCACTTTTTTTAAATATGTCATCAAGAGGCAGACCATAAAATCTCCTTTCCATAATCACTGTGCATGCTAGTTGATTCGCTCCACGATGAGTCGCGGAGACACACTACAGGGAATCCCTGGGTGTAACTGTGATGGTTTTTAGCAAACCCTTGTCCTTTTTGTCTTGTCCTTTTTGTTGCCTACCTTTTCCTCCATTCAAAAAACACTTTAATCAAGTATTCAGCCTTGACTCTAAACACAGGGAAAAGGAAAGGGAGAGATCTAATAAGTTCACTTGAAAGTGCCAGAACTTACTGTGTTCAATTAGAAAAAAGGGATTTGAGATATACTACTAAATATACAGATTGTACCAAGAGTTAAAATAAGAATCTTTCACACTTAGGAAGGGAGCAAAATAGACACTATAACATATAAACAAAACTATAAGGCAGAACACTATTTTTTTTCAAAAATAAGTACTAGGGGTAACTAGTAGTTGGAGTTGTTTTCACAGATGGAAGCTGTGTGCTTAATAATAACCCTGGAAAGAAAAATTCATATTCTATAAAAGAACCATAAAATATGCACATGCAATAAAATAGCATTCAGCAGTCCTTAAAAAATGATATTATCTATAACACATAAAAGAGTGAGGAAAAAGATAGGTATTCGTTAATGTTAAATTGTATAACATACACAACGCAGATATATTTGGACTCATGTTCACCAAAATAATGATTGTGACCTCTGGATGGTGGAGTACAGATAATTTTCTACACTGCTCTTTAGACTACTCTACACTGTTTGAACTGCTTATAGGAGTACATATTTACACAAAAACAATAAAAGTATTCTGAATTTGTCAGTACTTAGTGTACACATAGAGAAGACACATTACAATTTCACAAAATATATAGTTAAAAACCAAACAAAAGCGCTACAAGAAAGGAAAACAACAGACTAGTATCTCTCCTGTACATAGATACAAATGTCCTGAACAAAATATTAGCAAATCAAATGTAACAATGTATAAAAAGAATTATACACCATGAGTAGGATTTATCCTAGGAATGCAAGACTACTTAAACATTCAAAACTCAATTAATATAGTCCATCATATCAACAGGCTATATAAGTCACATCATAGCAATAGATACAAAAGATCATTTGACAAAATCCAATACCCATTCATGATAAAAAGTCTCAGTAAACTAGGAATAAAAGGAAACTTCCTCAACTTGATAAAGACTATCTACAAAAAAAACTACAGCTAATATGATACTTACTGGTGAGACACTAGAGCTTTCCCACTAAGATCAGGAACAAGACAGGGATGCCCCCTCTCACCACTCCTTTTCAACATCACACTGGAAATTCAATCTTATACAACATGACAAGAAAAGAAAAGAAAAGAAAAGGTATACAGGGTTGGAAGGAAGAAATAAAACTGACTTTGTTCACAGATGACATGATTTTCTATGTAGAAAATCTGAAAGAATCAGCAAAAAAATTCCTGGAACATATAAGCAATTATAGCAAGGTTGCAGGATACAAGGTTAATGTACAAAAGTCAATCACTTTCCTATAAACTAGCAATGAACAAGTTAAATTTGAAATTAAAAACACAATACCATGGGAGGGAGGAAGGATCAAGATGGCAGAGTAGAAAGACACTGAGCTCACCCCCCGCATCCACCAATGAACACATCAAAACTACAACTACAGGGAACTGCCTGGTGGTCCCATGGTTAGGACTCCATGCTTTCACAACTGAGGGTGCGGATTCAATCCCTGGTTGGGAACTAAGATCCCCGCAAGACATGTGGCATGGCCAAAAAAAACAAAACAAAACAAAACAAAACACAAACCTACAACTACATATAAAGCAACTCACACTTAAAATGACCTGGAGACTAGCAGAACAGCTCTTCTACAACTACAGGCTATAAAGAAAGAACCACACAGAGTCTGGTAAGAGGCGAGGAAAAATGATCTAGTTGGGACCCACACCCCTAGCAGGTGACCTAGAAGAGGGGGGAATATCACAGGGTCAAGGATCCTCCCTGAGGAGCGAGGTGTTCAAGCCACATATTAAGCACCCCAGCCCTGGGGTCCTACACCAGGAAAACAAACCCCCTTAGCTGGTTTGAAAACCAGTGGAGCTTCCTGAACAGCTGAAAGAAACCAAGACTCTACTCTTAAAGAGTGCTCACACTGACGTTCTTGTTCCCAGTCCTAGCACAGAGGCAGCAGATTGAAAACTGCCTGGTGTTCTGGTCAGCTTGCCAAGATGGCCCCAGAGTCCGTACTGGGCTCCCGTTCCTGACCCTCCTGTTCTGATGCTGCTCCCCCGTAAGGCAGTAGTTGCCAACAGTAGTGCACACACTTGGAGGGAATGGAGCTGGCTTGGGCTACAGACCTGCCTATGACCAGGGCACGGGCAGTAACTGCTGGTGGGCCACTGGGCTTGAATCCACCCCAAATTGGGCAGTGACAGTCACTGAGAACAGGGGAAGCCCTGACTTGCACCTAGCTCTGACTCTAGCTCCTCCAACTCTAGCCCTACCTCCCACCAAGGTGGTGGCTGCCAGCACATCTGAGGGGAAGATGCAGCTCGTGCTCACTTCAGATCTAGCTCTCCCACCAAAGCCACAGGGCACACATATCCTGCAGAGGAAAACTCCCTCACAAGGATACACCTTCAAGACCTGGCAAGGTAACTTTCACCTAATTTCACAGAGTCAGAGAAAGATAAACAAAATGAGAAGAGAGGGGAATATGTTTCAAATAACAGAAGAAAAAAAAACCCCTAATGAAACAGAGATAAATAATTCACCTGATAAAGAGTTCAAAGCAATAGTAATAAGAATGGTAACTGAACTGGGGAAAAGAATAGATGGACACAGTGAGAACTTTAACAAAGAACTAGAAAACATAAAAAAAGAACCAGACAGAGCTGAAGAATACAATAACTGAAATGAAAAATACACTAAAGGGAATTAACAGCAGATTAGGTGATACAGAAGAACACAAGGTATCTGAAAGATAGAATAATAGAAATCACCCAATCAGAACAGCAAAAAAGAAAAACAAACTTTAAAAAACGAGAATAGTTTAAGAAATCTCTAGGACAACATCAAGCATACTAACATTCACATTATAGGGTCCCAGGAGAAGAAAGAAAAAGGTAGAAAATGTTATTTCATGAAATTATGGCTGAAAATTTCACAATCCTGAAGAAGGGAACAGATATCCAGGTACAGGAAGCACAGAGTCTCAAGATGAATCCAGAGACCCACACCAAGACAGATCATAACTAAAATATCAAAAGTTAAAGAGAAAATTCTAAAAGCAGCAAGAAAAAAAACGAGTTATATACAAGAGAATATTGCAGCTATCATTTTCAGCAGACACTTTGCCAGAAGGGAGTAGCATGATATATTCAAAGTGATGAAACAAAAAAATCCGACAATCTAGCATAGTGTATGCAGTTATCATTCAGTGGGATGTAAAGTCCCCCACTGTTATTGTATTATTGTCAATGTCTCCCTTTCTGTTAACATTTGCTTTATATATTTGGGTGCTCCTATGTCAGGTGCATATATGTTTATGAATGCTATATCTTCTTCTTGTATCAATCCCTTTATCTTTATATGATGCCCTTCTTTGTTTCTTATTATAGACTATGTTTTAAAGTCTACTTTGGGGACTTCCCCAGTGGTCCAGTGGTGAAGAATCCGCCTTCCAATGCAGGGGACACAGGTTCGATCCCTGGTTGGGGAGCTAAGATCCCATATGCCGCGGGGCAGCTGGGCCCGCATGCCACAACTACTAAGCTTGTGCACCTCAACTAGAGAGCCCGCGTGCTGCAAACTACAGAGCCCACGTGCTCTGGAGCCCACCACAACTAGAGGGAGAAAACCTGCATGCCACAACTAGAGAGAAGCCCTCGCGCCACAATGAAGATCCTGTGTGCCACAACTAAGACCCGACACAGCCAAAAAAAAATTAAAGAAAAACTTTAAAAAATAAATTAAATAAATAAATAAAATAAATTAAAAAAAATAAAGTCTACTTCGTCTGATATGAGTATTGCTACAGTAGCTTTCTTTTTGTTTCCATTTGCATTGAATACCATTTTCCATCTCCTCACTTTCAATCTGTGTGTCTTTAGCTCTGAAAGGAGTCTCTTGTAGGCTACATACAGATGGGTCTGTTTTTAATCCAATCTGCCACCCTAGTCTTTTTTTTAAAAAAAACATCTTTATTGGAGTATAATTGCTTTACAATGGTGTGTTAGTTTCTGCTTTATAACAAAGTGAATCAGCTATACATATACATATATCCCTGTATCTCCTCCCTCTAGCGTCTCCCTCCCACCCTCCCTATCCCACCCCTCTAGGTGGACACAAAGCACCAAGCTGATCTCCCTGTGCTATGTGGCTGCTTCCCACTAGCTACCTATTTTACATTTGGTAGTGTATCTATGTCCATGCCACACTCTCACTTTATCCCAGCTTACCCTTCCCCCTCACCCTAGTCTTTTGACTGGACATATTCACAGACACAGAGAACATGCTAATGGTTACCAGGGGTGAGAGGGGGAGGGGGAAAGGCAAAACAGGGGATGGGCATTAAGAGGTAAAAACTACTAGGTATAAAATGAACTTCAAGGAGGTAATGTACAAGAGAATATAGCCAATATTTTATAATTTTAAATGAAGTATAATCTATAAAAATACTGAATCATTATATTGTATACCTGAAAATATTGTAATTCAACTATACTTCAACAACAGATAGATAGACAGATTTTTTTAAAAATACTATTTACATTATCATCCAAAAATGAAATACTTAGGTATAAATTTAACAATACATGCATAAGCTCTATGTACAAGTGAGTAAAACTACAACACTCTGGGGACTTCCCTGGTGGCAGAGTGGTTAAGAATCGCCTGCAAATGCAGGGGACATGGGTTCGAGCCCTGGTCCGGGAAGATCCCACATGCCGCAGAGCAACTAAGCCCGTGCGCCACAACTACTGAGCCTGTACTCTAGAGCCTGCGAGCCACAACTTCTGAGCCCACATGCTGCAACTACTAAAGCCCACATGCCTAGAGCCCGTGCTCCGCAACAAGAGAAGCCACCTCAATAAGAAGCCCGCACACCGCAATGAAGAGTAGCTCCCGCTCGCTGCAACTAGAGAAAGCCCGCGGATAGCAACGAAGACCCAATGCAGCCAAAAATAAATAAATAAAATTTATAAAAAAAAGAAAACTACAGGGCTTCCCTGGTGGCGCAGTGCTTGAGAGTCCGCCTGCCGATGCAGGAGACGCGGGTTCGTGCCCCGTTTCGGGAAGATCCCACATGCCGCGGAGCGGCTGGGCCCGTGAGCCATGGCCACTGAGCCTGCGCGTCCGGAGCCTGTGCTCCGCAAATGGGAGAGGCCACAACAGTGAGAGGCCCGCATAACGCAAGAAAAAAAAAAAAAAAGAAAGAAAACTACAACATTGATGAACTAAATAAAGGGGGAAATATTCCATGCTCATGGATAAGAAGACTCAATATTGTCAAGGTGTCAGTTCTTCCCAAAGATCTATAGATTCAATACAATCTCAATCAAAATCCCAGCAAGTTATTTTATGGATATGGACAATCTACAGTTTACAGTTGACCCTTGAACAACATGGGTTTGAATTGCACAGGTCTACTTATGCACAAATTTTTTTCAATAAATATACCGGAAAATTTTTTGAAGATTTGCAACAATTAAAAAAACTCACAGTTGAACTGCATAGTCTGAAAATTAAGAAAAAGTTAGATATGTCATGAATGCATAAAATATATGTAGATACTAGTCTATTTTATCATAAAATATACACAAATCTATCATGAAAAGTTAAAATTTATCAAAACTTATTCACACAAACACTTACGGACTGTATTCCTGGTGCTATTCCTGGTCAAGAGAAACATAAACAAATGTAAAGATGCAGCATTAAATCATAACTGCATAAAATTAATTGCACTACATACTGTACTACTGTAATAATTCCATAGCCACCTCCTGTTGCTACTGCGCTAAGCTCAAGTGTTGCAAGTATCTGCTTAAAACACTGTGTGATGCTAATCATCTGTTTGAGCAGTTCATTTCTCTAGTAAATTGCATATCACAGTAAAAAGTGATCTCTTGTGGTTCTCACATATTTTTCATTGTATCTAGTGCAATACTGTAAACCTTGAATAACACCTTGGGACCCCCATGAAGCACCACTAGTGATGATGGAAGTGCTCCCGAGAAGCAGAGAAGTCATGACATTATAAGAAAAAGTTGAATTACTTGATATGTACCATAGATTGAGGTCTGCAACTGTGGTTGCCCACCACTTCAAGACAAATGAGTCTAGCATAAGGACCAATGTAAAAAAAGAAAAGGAAATTTGTGAAGCCATCAATGCAGCCATGCCAGCAGGCACAAAAACCTTATGCTTTTTGCAAAATACCTTTCTTTCTCGTACTGAAAATGCAGTTTTTATGTTGGTGCAGGATTGCTATAAGAAAGGCATACCTATAGACTCTAAAATGATTTGAGAAAAAAATGAAGTCATTATATGACAACTTTACACAACAGGAAGGTGAAAGAGAGAATTTAATGCCAGCAAAGGATGGTTTAATAATTTTAGAAAGAGGTCTGACTTTAAAAATGTCAAGATAACAGGAGAAATAGCTTCTGCTGATCAAGAAGCAGCAGACAAGTTCCCAGAAGCCATTAAGAAAATTATTAAGGAGAAAGGATATCTGCCTGAACAGATTTTTAATACAGACCAAAATGCCCCATTCTGGGGAGAAAATGCCACAAAGGAAATTTATTAGTAAGGAAGAGAGACAAGAACCAGGACTTAAGGCAGAAAGGGACAGGCTAACTCTACTGTTCTGTGCAACAAAACTGCCCTTACCTATAAAGCTGCTAACCCCTGAGCCTTGAAGGGAAAAGATAAACACTGCCAGTCTTCTGGTTGTACAAGAGGGCCTAGACAACAAGCACCCTTTTTCTGTATTGGTTCCATGGATGCTTTGTCCCTGAGGTCAGGAAGTACCCTGCCAGTAAGGGACAGCCTTTTACAATTCTTTTGATATTGGACAATGCCCCTGGCAACCCACAACCCCACCAGTGTGACAACAAATGTATCATAGTGGTCTACTTGCCCCCAAACACAACATTTCTTATTCAGCCTCTAGACCAAGGGGTCCATAAGGACCTTTAAGGCTCATTACACGCTGTACTCTTAAGGAAAGGATTGTCAACACCATGGAAGAGATCCCCAATAGAAAGAACATCATGAAAATCTAGAAGAATGACACCACTGAAGATGACTATGTTACAGAAAAATCCATGAAAGCCATCAAGCCCGAAACGATAAATTCCTGCT
>NW_006787408.1:1891933-1912832 GCF_000442215.2 Lipotes vexillifer
CTCTGCAACGGGAGAGGCCACAACAGTGAGAGGCCCGCGTACCACAAAAAAAACAAAACAAAACAAAACACCATTGAATATGCCATCGTTGTTATAGAAGAAAGCTGTGAAAGCCAGAAGGCCCAATACAATAAATTCCTGCTGGAGAAAACTGTGTCCAGATGTTGTGCATGACTTCACAGGATTTACAACAGGGCCAATCAAGGACATCAAGGATTTACAACAGGGCCAATCAAGGACATCATGAAAGAGATTGTGGATATGGCAAAAAAAAAAGGTTGGGGGTGAAGGGTTTCAAGATATGGATCTTGGAGAAATTCAAGAGAAAACAGACACCATACCAGAGAATTAACAGAAGACTTGATGGAGCTGAGTGCTTCCAACCCAGTGCCAGACAACAGGGAAGAAGATGTAGAAGCAGCAGCACCAGAGAACTAATTGACATTTACACAATCTGACACAGGGTTCCCATTATTCAACACTGTTTCTGACTTCTTTTACAACACGGACCTTCTATGATACAGGCTCTGAAACTAAAGCAAACAGTGGAAGAGGGACTGGTGCCATATAGCAACATTTTTAGAGAAATGAAAAAGCAAAAGGCAGAAATCACAATGTATTTCTGTAAAGTTACACTGAGTGTGCCTGCCTCTCCTGCCTCCCCTTCCAACTCTTCAGCCTCTGCCACCCCTGAGACAGCAAGACCAGCCCACCTCCTCCTCCTCAGCCTACTCAACATGAAGACAGTGGGGCTGAAGACCTTTATGATGATCCACTTCCACTTAATAAATAGTAAATAATCATTATGCCATATAGTTAATAAACTTATCTGTTGTGTATGTGTGTGTCTGTGTAAAAATATAGTAACTGTACAGCAAAACTGTTTGAGACATTTTTGTGTCATCATCATCACCACCTAAGAAATCACTGTGTATAACATTGTGCACAAGACTTGTATTGAAGTGGGTAGCCTAGCCTTACATAGGCATAAGGTTAGAGTGATACTTAGTATAAAACTAATAATATGTTAGTTTTCTTACTGTTTTATTACCTTGCTTTCAAAAAAAAAAGTGTTTCTGATACTGTATTACAAATATGACTGATACTGTATGCCACAAAAATTTTATAACGATTCATTCATTAGTGTACAGGCTATGCCACCATGAAGCAATCTTATCAATTACACTAGGCTACCATAAAGCAATCACCTTGCTACTTCTTCATCATCAATGCTTGAATCATTATATCTATAAATATGAATTTCTTTTTTATATTACCCTTTTGCTTTTGATGTCTAGTGTTAGTAATACTAACTATATAACATCTACAGTGTTTTATATCATGTAAGACAATACTGATGTAGGTACTGACGGATGATTCATCTTAGAAACAGATGACATAAATGTATAGTGTCAATAAATATAGTACAGTACTGTAAATGTACTTTCTCTTCCTTATGATTTCCTTAACATTTTCTTTTCTCTAGCTTATTTTATTGTAAAAATACAGTATACAATACACATAACACAAAATATGTGTCAACTGACTGTTAATGTTAAGGCTTCTGGTCAACAGTAGGCTACTAATAGTTAAGTTTTGAGGGAGTCAAAAGTTATACATGGACTTTCTACTTCATGGGGGGTGTTGGCATCCTTAACCCGTACATTATTCCCGGGTTAAGTGCTTATGGAGAGGCAAAGACCCAGAATAGCCCACATAACACTGAAAGAAAAGAACAAAGATTATATATTTGTCCAAACCCACAGACTACACAACACCAAGAATGAAACATAATGTAAATTTTGGACTTTAGGTGATTATGACATATCAATTTAGGTTCACTAACTGTAACAAATATACCACCCTTGTGGGGGATGTTAATAGCTGGGGGAGAATGTGTGGTGTGTGGGGCAGGGAGAAGAAGGGAAATCTCTGTACCTTCCTCTCAATTTTGGTGTGAACCTAAAACTGCTATAAAAAAAAAAAAAGATAAAGTCTTAATTTAAAAAGAACTAAGAACTTTCACCATATATATGCTGTAAGGGATTTTGAAATCGTTCTGTAGGGTAAGGCATTTTGTTAATGTAAATGCAAGATAAGATATACTAGAAACCATTAAGTTCTGGTTAGACAGAATCCATTCATTTAGTCAAGAATACATGAGTAAGTACCATGTGCTACATGCTGCCCTGTATGTGGAGGAGATAAGAGTAAATGGTCAAACTTCCCTGTGCCCATGGAACTTATACATTAGTAAATATTTACTAATTATTAAATTGAAAATGTGTAAAACTCAATAGCTAAAAACATATATACTGATACTGAGTCACAGTATACCATAGCAATAAAAAAAAAACCAATTTCCACAAAAAAACAGCTTTCCAGAAGAGTTATACTAATTCATACACACTAATTCATACACAGTATATGAGGATATCTATCTCGCTACACACTCGTCAGCATTATTACTTAAATTAAAAAAAATTAATTCAAACATTATTAAAACATATATTCTTCCCATTGTTTTGCTATGCTTATTGTATCTTCTAAATAGTCCTGTTTTGGCATTTTCTATTGCATTTAGTGATCTCTATTCCTATTTTTGCGAGTGTCACATGCTTTGTAATATGTTTAATTTCAACTGTTACATTAGTGAGAGTTTTCATTTTAACATATTGTGATCACAAACAAGTCTAAAAAATAAGTAGGTTACAGCAGGGCAACTAAAAGCAGGAGAAGTGCTAACTCCCTCAGAATAGATGAACGCTGTTTCAGAGAAAGGAGAGGCTGGGGGGGCAAGATCTGAGTGGGAGAGGCTGGTGTGACAAGCTCTGAGTAGGTCTAGTGAATTCGTTGAGCATTAATTTGTCAGAAATTCCCTGCTGACATTACATAAAAGTTAACTCTCAATTAAGTCTTTGAATATAGTTTCAGAAATAACCTGATCAATTTGATATTTTACTTTTTATGTACATACAAGAGTAAAATATGGTAAAAAATGTAAGTCTAGGTAATTCGAAAAGCTCTTTCTATATGATGATAAAGCACAATGTCATAATTTAATAGTCACTTTTTTCCTTAAAGGTACATAAAAAATGGTGTCTTAAAACTGATAACATCTTAGATTCATTAAAATACAATAATATATTTAGCCCCCACAACGACCCTATGAGTTAAGTATTATTATCATGAACATCTTTACAGGTAGGAAAACTGAAAGGCTAAATAAATCACCCAAGTATATAAAACTAATAAAATATCAAAGTTAACCTTACTCTTCTATGCAATACTGACCCTTCAAAGAATCTACCGAATATTTAAGTAATTATCCACAACACCTCCCAACTTACTTGAGCCCTGCTACATGAGATTATTTTGAGCAGAATGAATAGCAGAACAGTATTATGTAGTAATTTCCAAACAAGGCTGGCAGCACTAGTCAATCAGGTGTTTGTGAGCAGAATGGAAGAGGGAAGAAAGAACTGAGGTACTGGAAGAAGCCTCAAAGCCCCAGGTCATGCCTCTCATTACCTGAATACAGGTAATACTTTGTTTGGAAAACGACAGCTAAGGATGAGGTAGGTAGTAATCTTCCACTTTGCATTTTTACAACATGCCCGGGGCTTTCTTAAGAATCATCTTCTTTATGTTTTTGACACACTATAAAGGAACAGTTTGGAAAAGGACAGATCACAGAATAATGACCCCACATTTTTCTATATGAAGAACATAGTTGTACTCAAGCAAATAAATCACTTTAAACACAAATATCTGATTTGATTATTTTGTTCACATTAATGAGCCAATTTAAAACTGCCAAAGCATATTTTGTTTGTACAACTAAAAAAATTTATTTCAATCTCATTTTGCTCAGAGATGACAGAGTTGGACTTTCTCTATGACTTTCTCAATGTGAGCTCCTGAAAATGAACAAGGCTGAAAAAAGAGGTAAGGAATGGATGGATCCTAGGAGGGCACTGAAAAAGAAAACAAAATATTTAGTTTTCTCAAATACAGATAAGTAAAAGTATCAGTTATTCCTGGAAAGACAAAGGGAACAACTTTATAGTCCTTACCAAACTACCATACTCAAGGGTGCTCAACTGTACAACAAGGGTATCCCTTTGCCCTCACTACCACCTCACCTCACCTCACATCTCTTTCAAATTACACCTTGACTTCCACAGGCACACGGAAAGGAACACCTTAACCAAAGCAAAAAAGAAACAAAAAGTTCATCTGGCCTGTTGTGCTTCCAAGGGCCCGGGTGGCCATTTGAGTTTACAAGGTTATCTTTGATTAAGTTTGATTTTCACTGTGCTCTCCCTCTCTTCCATTCTACTCTCTTTCATTTCCTTAAATACATTCAACATGTGTACACTATATTCTTTATGTGATAATCCCAACAACTGCATGTTTGTTGGTTCAAAAGTAAATGTGTTACTTCTGCTAACTCAGGCACATATATTGCGTGATTTTTTTTTTTTAAGCATGGATTAATTTTCTCTGGAATTTTAACTCCAGAAAAATCTTTGATGTCTGAGTTTAACATGGTTTCCCTTCAGAGAGGATGGAATTTGCCTTTGCTACACAGTAGTGGAGTACTCTTCAAAATACTTAATCATCTAATCCCTGCAACAACCTTATAAAGTTGCTCTTAGTGTTTAAAAAAGATATATCTAAAACGTGAGACACAGAAAAGACAAAAGTAAAAGAATGGAAAATTACATCCCAGGAAATTACTAATCAAAAAAAAGCATTTCCAGATGTCAGTCAAGGAGGGCCCAAAAGCAGTCAGCAGTGGGCAGTGCAAAATCAGGAGCAGCAGGTTCTGTGGCCCCAGTGGTACTTCTGTGCTATTGCTGGGTTCAGTCAGGCCCATGCCTGCAGAAGTATATCTGTTCAAGTTATGAATCTGGTTTGATTGAAGAGCATCTGGAAGAGATACCCCTGGCAGCCCAGGATACCTTGTGAGAAAGTAGATTCACAACTGTTCACACTGCCAAAGAGCAGTTTGCTTTTGGCATCTTTGATGACAGCTTCAAGATCTCCACATTCACCACCAGGATGCAGCCAAAAAGCTGCAAAGAGCTTGAGAAGCAGTGGAAGAGAGCACCAGTTCCAGGATATATAACTAACTCCTACAACTCAATAACAAAAGACAGACAAGCCTATTAAAATGAATAAAGGGCCTGAATAGACATTTCTCCAAAGAAGACATACAAACAGCCAATAAGCACATGAAAAGATGCTCAACATCATTAGTCATTATGGAAATGCAAATCAAAATTACAATGAGATACCGCATCACAGCTACTAGGATTGCAATCATAAAAAAACCAGGGATAATAATAAGTGTTAACAAGAATGTGGAGAAACTAGAACCCTTGTGCATTGCTGGTAGGAATGATATATGATACGACATGGATGGACCTTGAAAATACTATGCTCAAGAAAGAAGCCAGACAGAGAAGGACAAATATTATGTGAGTCCACTTATTTAAGGTACCTAGAATAGGCAAATTCATAGAGACAAAAGGAGAAAGAGGTTACTAGGGGTGGGCAGAAAGGTGGTAGGGCAAATTATTATTTAATGGGTACAAAGTTTGGGTTGGGTATAATGAAAAAGTTTTGGATACAGACGGATGGTAGCAATTGTTACACAACATTGCAAATATCTTTAATACTACTGAATGGCACACTTATGAATAATTAAAATGATAAATAACATGTTATGTATACTTTACTACAGTAAAAATAAAAGTTAAAGCAGTGCTGGTGATAAACAAACAAATAAAAACTAAAAGGATAGAAATAACACAAAGTACATTCTACAACCAAAATGGAATAAAATTAGAGATGAGAAAGAAATTTGGGAAATTCACAAATATAGGGAAACTGAACAACACACTCAACTAATTGGTCAAAGAAAAAAATCAAAAATGGAAATTAGAAAGTATTCTGAATGAAAATAAAGACAAAACATACCAAACATTATGGAATATAGCTGAAGGATTGCTTAGAGGAAAAATTACAGCTCTAAATGCCTATATT
The DNA here is from genome assembly GCF_000442215.2 of Lipotes vexillifer. Taxonomy (NCBI): domain Eukaryota; kingdom Metazoa; phylum Chordata; class Mammalia; order Artiodactyla; family Lipotidae; genus Lipotes; species Lipotes vexillifer. The sequence continues at coordinate 1,897,988 of NW_006787408.1, forward strand.
AAAAAAAAGAAAGATTGCAAATAACGACTTATATGTCCACGTGAGACACTGGCAAAAGAGCAAACTAATCTAAAACAAGCAGAAGGAAGAACATAATAAAGATAAGAACATAAGTTAATGAAGTAGAGAACAGAAAAACAATACAGAAATTCAATGAAATAAAAAGTTGGTTCTTAGAAAATATCAACAAAATTAACAAACTGTTAGCTATACTGACGAAGAAGAGATGAATTAAATTACTAAAATTATAAATGTAAAGAGGACATTATTACCACCTTTATAAAAATAAAAAATGACTTTAAAGGAATAATAAGAAAAATACCAATAAATTAGATAACTTAGATTAAATGGACAAATTCCTGAAAAGACAAAAACTACTGAAAATGACTTAAGAAGAAAGTAGACTATCTGAATAGACCAGTAACAAATAAAGATGTTGAGCCAGTAATCAAAGAACTGTCCACAAAGAAAAACCAGGACCAGATGGCTTTATGACTGAATTCTACCAAACATAAAAAAAAATTAACACCAATTCCTCACAAACTCTTCCACATAGGAGGAACACTTCCCAACTCATTCAATGGGGCCAGTATTACCCTGATACCAAAACCAGACTAAGACAGCACAAGAAAACTACAGATTGATATCTCTTATGAATATGGATGTAAAAATTCTCAACAAAATACTAGCAAACCAAATCTAGCAACATATTAAAAAGAATTATACACCAAGACCAAGTGGAACTTACCCCAAGAATGCAAGATTGGTTTAACATCCAAAAATCAATTAATGTAATATATCTTATTAACAGAATAAAAAACAAAATTCATATGATCACCTCAATAGACAGAGAAAAGGCATTTCACAAAATCTAACATCCTTTCATGATAAAAACACTAAAAAAATGAGGATAAGAAGGGAACTTCCTCAACTAGATAAAGGGCATGTTTTAAAAAAAACCCAAAAACCTCATAGCTAGCATCATCGTTAATGGTGAAAGACTGGATGCTTTTCCTTAAGAATAGGAACAAGATAAGGATTCTACCCTGGCCACTTCTATTCAACACTGTATTGGAGGTTCTAGCTAGGGCAATTAGGCAAAAGCAAAATAAAATAAAATTAATCCAGACTGGAAAGGAAAAAATAAAATTATCTCTATTTATAGACGACATGATCTTAATATAGAGAAAATCCTAAGGAATACACTAAAAAACTGTCAGAACTAATTAACACGTTCAGCAAGGTTGTAAGATACAAGATTACAAAAATCAGTTGTATTTCTATACACTTGAAATGAACAATCCAAAAGTGAAATAAGAAAATTCCATTTATAGTAGCATCAAGAAGAATAAAATATCTAGCAATAAATTTAACAAAAGAAGTATAAAGCTTTTACTCTGAAAACTGTAAAACACTGCTGAAAGAAATTAAAGAAGATCTAAACAAATGGAAACACATAACATGTTCATGGATTGGAAGACTTACTGTTTAAAAAATAATAACAATCTCCAATAATCTCCAAATTGATCTACTCATTCAATAATCCCTATCAGAATCTCAGCTGACTGCTTTGTAGAAACTGACAAACTGATTCTAAAATTCATATGGAATTGCAAGGGATCCTGAATAGCCTAAACAACCTTGAAAAAGAAGAACAAAGCAGAGGACTCACACTTCCTGATTTCAAAACTTACTATAAAGCAATGATAATCAAGATAGTGTGATAAGTGGCACTAGGATAGACAAATAGATCAATAAAATAGAATCCACATATAAACTTACACTTCTTTGGTCAACTGATTTCATTAAGGGTGCCAAGATCATCCAATGGGGGAAAAATAGTCTTTCTAATGAATGTCACAGGCACAGCTGGATAGCCACATGCAAAAAACTGAAAATTGACTCTTACCTTACACCATATACAAAAATTAACTCAAATTGGATGAAAGACCTGAATGTAAGAGCTAAAACTATAAAACTCTTAGAAGAAAACATATGAGTAAACCTTCATGACCTTGGATCTGGCAAAGGATTCTTACATTAGATGACCTCAAAACATGAGCAACCAAAGGAAAAAAAAAAAGATAAACTAGATTTCACCAAGATTTAAAACTTTTGTGCTTTAAATGTGATCATCAAGAAAGTAAAAAGAAACAATCCACAGTATGGAAGAAAGTATCTGCAAATCATCCATCTGATAAGGGACTTGTATCTAAAATTTATAAAGAACTCTTAAAACTCAGTAATAAAAAGACAAATAATCTAAAAGAAAAATTAGCAAGGGATCTGAATAGGTATGTATTCAAGGAATTTATACAAATGGCCACTATGTACATGAAAAGATGCTGGACGCCATTAGTCATCAAAGAAATTCAAACTGAATCCACAAGGACATCACGTCATACCCACTAGAATGTCTATAAATCAAAAAGTCAAATAATAAGTGTGGTGACGATGTGAAGTCAGAACCCTCACACACTGCTGTTAGGAATGTAAAATAGTATTAACACTTTGGAAAACAGTCTGCAGTGCCTCAGCCAATTAGACATGAGTCACCACAGCAATTCCCCACATGTCCACACAAAAACTTATACATGAATGTTTACAGCAGCATTATTCATAATAGCCAGAGTGTAAATAACCCAAATGTCCATCAACTGATGAATGGATAAACAAACTGTGGTATATCCATATGATGGAATATTATTCAGCCATAAAAAATAACATTCTGATACATGCTACAACATGGATGAACCCTGAAAACATTATACTAAGTGAAAGAAGACAGTTACAAAAGACCATATATGCTATGATTTCATTAATATGAAATGTACAAAACAGAGATATCTATAGAGACAAAAAGTAGATTAATGGTTGCTTAGAGCTGGGAGGAAGGGGATGGGGAGTGATAGCTAAAGGAACAGGGTTCCTTTTGAGATGATGAAATGTTTTAAAATTGACGGTGGCAATCACTGCACATATCTGTAAATATACTAAAAATCACTGAATTGGGGCTTCCCTGGTGGCGCAGTGGTTGGGGGTCCGCCTGCCAATGCAGGGGATGCGGGTTCGTGCCCCGGTCCGGGAGGGTCCCACGTGCCGCGGAGCGGCTGGGCCCGTGAGCCATGGCCGCTGAGCCTGCGCGTCCGGAGCCTGTGCTCTGCAGCGGGAGAGGCCACAACAGTGAGAGGCCCGCGTACAGCAAAAAAAAACAAAAAACAACAACAACAACAAAAAAATCACTGAATTGTACATTTCAAATGGATAAAGTGCATGGTATGTGAATTATATCTCAATAAAGGTGGTATTTAAACAAAATAAGTGAATTGAGGCTTCCAAAACAACAAACAAAACTAATAAGAACCCAAATGTCCATCAACTCTAAAATAGAAAAATACTGTATAATTATGGAATGCAACACTAAAAAGTAATGAATCACAGTTATATATGTATATATATCAAAATGAATGAGTCTATGAAATAATCTTGGATAAGAAAGAAAAAACTACTCACAGAAGAATACATGCAGTAGGATTCTATTTCTATAAAGGAGCCATCATGAAAAATAGGAAGGGAATTACTAACACAGAGTTCAGTAGAGTGACTATTTCTGGCAGGGGAGACAGAAGATGTGTTGAAGGAGGGACAGACAGGGGGGCTTCAAGAGTACTGATAATGTTATATGTCTTAAAAGCTGAATGGTGAGGACACAATATATAATTGTTTAAATTATACATTTTCTTTTGTTTGTAAGGTATATTTAAAAAAATTTTTTTTAATGTACTGATACATTTGGTTCTAACCTGGAAAACACACCTTTTATTTTTTGTATCCTCCACAGCCCTTACAGGAGTACATGATGCCCAAAAGAATTATGTATGCAAATAAATATATACACGTACTCTCCATATACATATGTGCAGGTAGAGGGAGGGGCTAACCAGTTTTAAATCAATTCACACTTCTGAGTACCAGCACAGGCAAAACACTGAACAAGGTACTCTTCTAAAAGCATGGACAACAATGCCTCCCCTAGACACAAGGGATTTTCCAGATAACAGTTACACAGTAGGAACAGTACAAAGAACACTATATTTTAAGTGTCATGGTAGAAGTACATAGAAAGTTTTATGAGGATACAAAGGAAGACAAGATTAATTCCAACCGCAGGCACCTAAAAGACTTTCATGGAGGATGTGGCACCTCAGACAGGCCCTGAAGTACAGGTAAGATTATAATAGGTAGAGGATGAGGAAAGGGTATTCCATTTTTTTAGTAGTTACAATAAAAATAGTAGCAGCTAATATTTATTAATTGCATATTATGTGCCAAGCATTATTCTAAGTATTTTAAAATGTATTACCCCATATAATCTTAACCAAAATCCTATGGTAGATACTATTATTATCTCCACTTTGGAGATGAAGAGACAGAGAGATTAAATAACTTGTCATTGTGGCAGTAAGAAATAAAGCTGTAATTTGAATCTGGCTCCACAGTCTGTTCTTTCAACTACAAAAGAGGTAGAAAACAGAAAACCACACATGTTCAAAGAACAAATATTCCAATTTACCTGGCATATAACAATTATTGATAACTGAGGATACTTGGTAAGAGAAGAAAGGGCACTTAAGTGGAATCCACTGAAAACAAGAACCAAAATATCACTGTAAATAAAGAAGCAGATCAGGGGAGGACTTAAATGAGACTACCTTGCAAAATAAAATATTGAAAATGGATTTATTTTAGCTTACATGTAATAAAATATAGGCTTATAAATTATAACTGTGCTAATTCTTGCAATGAATCAACTGTTGATTATAAGATTAAATTACATGATTCCTTAATGAATGGCATCAATGGCATACCAAAAAGATAACTATGTAGACTTGGATTACAAATGCTTGAATGATGAATATCATGTCTTGGGTTGAAAAGAAGTATAAGAGATTATATTAGAAAAGTAGCTTGAGGCCAGCTCATGAAAGGCTTAAGCCTTAACCCTCAAAGGGAGAAGACGAGCAAACAGGAGACACTGAAAGAAAGAAATAGGAGAAACATTCCAGAGGGAGAATTGACAGGACTTGCTGACAGTATGAACGGAGTATATAGCAGAAAAAGAAATAAAAGATTACCAATTTGGGGCCCAAGGAATTGCTAGCCCATCAGTGAAGGAGAGGCTTAAAGAAGAAAAAAATCACATGAAGAAAACTGGGATTGGGAGCCAAAGCAAGGAGTTAAGTTTGGGTGAAACAGTGGGATACTCAGGAGACTGGCAGCAAGCCACTGAAATTTGAGTCCAGATCTCTGGAGAAACTAAGGATGTAGATTTAGAACCCAGAGATGCAAAAGATGAAGTCCCAGAAGTGGATGGAGAAATTATCAAGGAAAAGAAGATAAAGAGAAGAAAAAGGGAATGAAGAAAATATCTGGGTGCTGTCTAAGAGCAAAGAAGGATGCATTGAAAGGATGACTAGCAGAAGTTCAAGTAAGATCATTCAAAAGCAGTGGGAGAAATATCAGTATACGAAACTGAGAAGGAGTCCAGATGAGCTCGACCAAAGAGTAAATGAAATATTTCACTTCAATGTAGTAACAAAAAAAGGATGCTGTGCATACACCAGATTTTGGAGACAAACTCCCCCTCAAGATATTAAATTCAACAGAACAGATACAGTTTACATTTTTCCACTTAACAAAAACCTGTCACTTCTCACTAAGGAAAGGTAGTCAGAAGGAAGACAGAAAAGGAAAAAAAAAAAAGCAGTAAGAAAATGAAAGAGTGGAAGAAATCAAACATGAAAAATCTAAGATACTTCAAAAGTCCAACATGTTCCTGAGAGAGTCTCAGATCAGTTTTCTCTATCAACTTCTCATACCTGCCTGACAAAAACCATGAATGAGAAAAATATCGAGTCCCAAATTGAAAAATTTGAGCAGAGATCCTTAACATCCTTCCAGTCTTTCTGCACCCAACAAAATTTTATTAAAATAGAAAAAAGACCAATTTCTTCATAGAAATTTTAATTATTACTCTTCCCACCAAAGTCTAAACCACCTAAAAGTAGCATTTCATTTTCAGAACCAGACACAGAATCTCCCAAAAGGCTTAAGAGGTAGGGCTCCCTTCTAACAAAGGAGCGGAGATAAGAAAGAAAACAGGTATCGGGGTTCTTCTTATATAACCAGTGAATTTTAATTTAAAATAAACCTAGGATCTGGAAGAGAAGGAAGTCATTGAATCCTAGAAATTAGAGCATGTGGCTTGAATAGAAATGAACATCCTTAAAGTATTTCTTGTTATACATTGAAGACATTATAGAGGCTTCTTCACATCTATATCTTTCCTCAAAGTTTTTGCATTTTGGTCACACCAACATCTGAATTCTGAGCCAGAGACATCCACAATATGTTACTAAGTGTCACTTAAAATAGCAAGTAGAATATGACAATGACAATGATGGCAGCATCATGATTTAAACCATGGAACTATCTGAACTTAAACCTGTTGGGAGTTGGGAGTGTAGTCTAACTTCTTGTGCCTCCTTCTGCAGTTCATGAAAATTATGTTGAAAGGAAAAATAAAAATACTTTGAAGAATAGTAGAGTTTTGGGTAAATGAGATAACTAAGCAAACATAAGAATCAGTCAAAAATATACTGATCAACTGCTAAGCTGGTGACTCACCTCCAAGCTCAAACTGCTTATCACTAAGTAACTAATAAATGTCACTTACAACCCTTCACTATGTTGACTCTTATCAATCAAGATTTACATTATAGTTAATAAGTTTGAGTATCATGCAATAATATTGAATAATAATAAATGCAATAGTAGGGCCAAATCATGTGCTTTTAACTATACTAGTCCTAAATTAGATAGGATACACAAAACCTCAAAAAAAAAAAAAACCATCAAAGCATGAGTCACTATGTCAACCAAAAGACTCCACAACTCTGCCTCAGAAAAGCTAAAATCCTTGCAAAAAAAGATCCTGATGACTTTTTTAGGCAGTGTCATGCTTCATTGTCTCCCAATTCCTTATGACTATGATGAGTCATGTCAAATTATTAAAGGGGGTTTCCGTGGTGGCACAGTGGTTAAGAGTCCGCCTGCCGATGCAGGGGACACAGGTTCGTGCCCCGGTCCGGGAAGATCCCACATGCGCGGAGCAGCTGGCCGCTGAGCCTGCGCGTCCGGAGCCTGTGCTCCGCAACGGGAGAGGCCACCAATAGTGAGAGGCCTGCGTACCGCAAAAAAAAAAAAGAAAAAAAGAAAAAAATTAAAGGAACTTATCTTATATGCAAAAGAAGACGCTGTTAACTGTGAAGGGGGGATGGGTAAGGGGTTGAAGAAAATTGTGGCATGAATGGAAATCTATACATCTTCCAGCTTTCATTCTACTATCCATTTGCTAATTTCCATCTCTCTCAACCCCAGAGGCCAGTCTTTCTAATGCCAGGGGTGAGCCATATATGGCTTATGGCAATGGCAGCAAGCTCTGGATTTCCTATATCAACAAATGGACAAGACGTACCTCTCCCACCTCCTTCCTTAATCACAGACTCAAATGCCATGCAAACTAAATACACTGCTCACTTCCGACATATACTAAGTAAACTAGCTCCCTTCAGGAGACCTCTGTAGCTCATTCTATGTTCACAGTCTGTCTCAAATATCTGCTTTCCTTAAAAAGAAAAGGCCATTACCAAACTCCTCTGTGTCAACTGTAGTGTTGGTTTCTTATACTTTATAGGCCAAACACTTTAGTTCAATAAATCACCAAGACCAGGTCTGGGTTATAATTTATTTTCCCACCATATAGGAATAAAAAGTTAAACATGTAAATGCAAACAAAATTAAAGAATATCAGGAGAATATGCTATTTTTAAAGCATTTTAATACTATAAAAATACATCTTAACAGATACTAATCACAAAAAAGTTTTTATTACAATAGATTTTAAAAGACTTCCACAAGCCAAGGTTATGTTAATAAGTTGAAAATAAAGTATAAATCTGGAAACAAGTAAATTTCATTTTATAAGACATTCTGCAATTTCTATTCCTCACTATTCTGATTTAGTTCTATGGTAAAGATGACAGGAACAGATCCACAGACAATGCTTTTGATTATCTAAAAAGCAAAAATGGTTTTAAATATTTTTTCTTAAGAGAAACATCCAACAAATATTTGTGAAACAAAGAAGGAATCAATTTCAAAACTGAGCTACAAGAAGTTCTACCCCATATATTCAGCCTAGAACAGAGACAATAAATAGCCTCTAAAACAGGCGTTTACAGGAAAATAAATATTCCACAATACATATGGCAAACCTCCTCTGAGTCCTGTTTCCTTTGTTCTTCTTAAGACTCAGTTTCCCACATTACTATGTTAGCTGGCCGCTGAGCCTGCGCGTCCGGAGCCTGTGCTCCGCAACGGGAGAGGCCACCAATAGTGAGAGGCCTGCGTACCGCAAAAAAAAAAAAGAAAAAAAGAAAAAAATTAAAGGAACTTATCTTATATGCAAAAGAAGACGCTGTTAACTGTGAAGGGGGGATGGGTAAGGGGTTGAAGAAAATTGTGGCATGAATGGAAATCTATACATCTTCCAGCTTTCATTCTACTATCCATTTGCTAATTTCCATCTCTCTCAACCCCAGAGGCCAGTCTTTCTAATGCCAGGGGTGAGCCATATATGGCTTATGGCAATGGCAGCAAGCTCTGGATTTCCTATATCAACAAATGGACAAGACGTACCTCTCCCACCTCCTTCCTTAATCACAGACTCAAATGCCATGCAAACTAAATACACTGCTCACTTCCGACATATACTAAGTAAACTAGCTCCCTTCAGGAGACCTCTGTAGCTCATTCTATGTTGACAGTCTGTCTCAAATATCTGCTTTCCTTAAAAAGAAAAGGCCATTACCAAACTCCTCTGTGTCAACTGTAGTGTTGGTTTCTTATACTTTATAGGCCAAACACTTTAGTTCAATAAATCACCAAGACCAGGTCTGGGTTATAATTTATTTTCCCACCATATAGGAATAAAAAGTTAAACATGTAAATGCAAACAAAATTAAAGAATATCAGGAGAATATGCTATTTTTAAAGCATTTTAATACTATAAAAATACATCTTAACAGATACTAATCACAAAAAAGTTTTTATTACAATAGATTTTAAAAGACTTCCACAAGCCAAGGTTATGTTAATAAGTTGAAAATAAAGTATAAATCTGGAAACAAGTAAATTTCATTTTATAAGACATTCTGCAATTTCTATTCCTCACTATTCTGATTTAGTTCTATGGTAAAGATGACAGGAACAGATCCACAGACAATGCTTTTGATTATCTAAAAAGCAAAAATGGTTTTAAATATTTTTTCTTAAGAGAAACATCCAACAAATATTTGTGAAACAAAGAAGGAATCAATTTCAAAACTGAGCTACAAGAAGTTCTACCCCATATATTCAGCCTAGAACAGAGACAATAAATAGCCTCTAAAACAGGCGTTTACAGGAAAATAAATATTCCACAATACATATGGCAAACCTCCTCTGAGTCCTGTTTCCTTTGTTCTTCTTAAGACTCAGTTTCCCACATTACTATGTTTAAAAGCTTTTTCTCAATTGGCTCAGTAAAGAATAAACAGGCTGTGAAGTTAAACTAATTAAACAATCTCTAATAAGATACTGACACTGCCTTTTATTCTTGCTTTCACAGAGGTCTAATGAATTCTCTTTGGTCACCCTCTTCAGTCTTCTTATAACCCAGATGAGTGCCTCATCACTCTGATCGTAAGTACCACACTGGACTAAACACTCCCCAGCCCAAAGGAACACACAAAAACAAGCCATCGTGGGAGGAGCACAGTTGAAAAAGAATATGTCCTTAACTTTTCATTCACTCTCTTCTCTAACTAACCATTGTCACTCCACCACCACCACCACTGCCACAGTAAAGCACCCCCCCAAGACTGGAAACAACTGCTTTAAATTTCTTTTAGTGCAGCAAGCGATAGCTTGTAAAAGGATGCAAACCAGCTGAAACATTTGACAGACAGTGTTAAATACCAGGGAATTCCTATCAACCATTTTACTTTAAAAGGTACTTTGATGTTGGCTATCTTTCATGTACCTCTTTCATGGCACATTAATAAAGAAAACGGAGCTGAAGTAAATCAAGTCCCAAGGTCACATCTAGAATTACAGCATTGTAGGTACCTGATGAAATACGGATTAATGCTGCATGAGTAGTGAATAAATAAAAGCTCTTCTACCCACCAATCAGGCAAGTTTTACAAGTGCTTCTGAACTTTATTCCGCAACTAGACCTGAGACATCTTTAATCCCCTATGCCCCTGAAACCTAATTATCATAATGTGAACCCAAATGTTAGGGTCCCTTCAAAATGCAAGTGCTGTGAAGCGGAAAAGTAATGGGAATTAAGCTGGGTGTAACCTTAGAAATGTACGGATGTGGGGAACTTGAAAGTGGTATTTCAGTAAGTTAGGAGAGCGTAACACAAAGATTTAGCCACATAAAATACCTTAGAATCAAAAGGCGCCCCCCTCAAAAAAATAACCATATAAAATACAAATAAGGTGGATTTAAAAACTATTTACAAATACCAATTTCTGGCCCCAGAATCTTCAAGTTCTACATAACCAAATGAAAAAGATGTCAACAACAAAGAATTCTAGCAGTTTTGCATTGTTCTAATGCAACTGAACTATGAAACAGAACCATAGTGATTCTGCACAACCCAAACAATTCTCATAAAGAAAAAAATTTTAATGTTCCCAAATAATCAACTGAATACAATGCTGGCTAAAGGTGAGGGAGATAAGCAAGCTGTTTAATGCCAAAGAAAAGAGAAAAATATGAATCAGAATAGGCCAAAGAGTTGACAATCTCAAGGCAAAACTCATTCCATTTGTAATTTGTTAATAATGCATTTACACATCTAATTTATTCTAGGAACTATGATTAAAAAAGAAGTAAAATTACATAATACGAATACATTCTTCTTGTATTCACTATACATCTGTGTTCACTATAACACAGAATTCAGCATAAATCAGGACTGAATTGGGCTCTAATCACAGAGATGGCCACTTACAGTTCCAAAATATCTACACTACAACCCTATAATATGGTTGCTAACTTCACCAAATACATGATTTTTTGAAAGATCAATGTATAATTATTTCACCTACCTATTTATAAGCATTAGAATCTTAAAAATGATTTTTTCTACTCAACGATGTGTCTATGACAAAACAGCATCTATCTGATGCATGTACTTTAAGAAATAACAGAACTATGTTATTTGTATTTTCATATGTATATATGAAATTGGTGAACTCCACTCTACTTTCAAGATCATAGTAAAATGTTAGTTTAGAGGAGGATCTAAGAATATAAGACTGTACATACACAAACTGATATGGACAGAGAAAAAATATAAAACAATTGCTCAAAATAAGGCAGTGTTCCTTTCATTGCTAAAGGTTATCAAAAACACTCATAACATTCCAAAGTTCATCAGTTCTTACATTAATGTTGAACATATTTAATATACATTTTTGGTTCTGTTATAGCAAATACACTTGTCTAAACAGAACATCTGTTTTGGTTACAATGCATTGTATCTTTGGCAAGAACTTATAATAAAACTAACAAAAACAACCAAGAATCTTTATTGGATCTGGCAACAAAAGCAGATTTGTAACCAAAAACCTTAAGACGTGAAATGACCATCACTGGGCTCTAGGCCAGTTCTAATCTAAGTCAATAAACAAAGATCTCCAAGAGTTAAGGGGGGGAGAGGGAGGCTAGGTAATTCCTGCAGATACTTAAGTTGGACTTGGAGATGCAGAAACACATGGGTTACAAACTGCTAAAACATATTTTATTTTGATCAAAAACTGTCAAACTGAATCCGAATCCAAATAGTATTTTAAAACCACACACACACCATAATTATTCATTTCTTATGTCTCCTTTCCAACATACCTCACTGAAATGGTGTACTCATACAGGTACATTTTTAAAAATATTCTGGCCCTTTCAACAAAATGAACATAAATTACACTGGCTGTAAAACAATTTTATTTTTAAATTTACTTAATGTCACAAACATCCCAGAAAGTAAGCCTTATAAACAAGAGTCTAGTGTTTAAAATAGTCAAAGAAATGGAGGAAGGAGTATCAGTAGGTGAAAGGAAACAAAGTCCTAGAATATCACAGCACATTTTCTAAAGCCATCGCTGTAGAAAGAAGTGAGACAAATACTATAACACCTTAACTTGTCATTAAGCATAATAATCAAACTAATATCCAAAAAACAATTTAGGCTGTTCCAGTTCTAAAGCTAATTCACCTTGTCCTACACATCTCTTCCATCTAAATGTTCATCTGTATCCTGTATAGTATCCTTTTATAATAAACCACTTAAGTAAGTAAACGGTTTTCCTGGGTTCTTTGAGCCACTCTAGCAAATTAATCGAAATGAATCGACTGGGAACTCCAATCGACAGCCAGTTAGCTGGTCAGAAGTCCAGGTGACAACCTGGGCTTGGGACTGGCATCTGAAGTGTGGGGGATGGAGGCGGAGTTAACAGTCCTGTGGGAATGAGCCCTTAACCTGTGGAATCTGATGTTATTTCTAGGTAGATAGTATAAGAACTGAATTGAATGGTAGGACACCCAGCTGGTGTCAGAGCACTGCTTGTTATACATGGGGGACTATATATAGGGGGATGCCACACACACACTTTGAAATTGGGTCAAGGAACCCAAAAGAATTGACAATAAGAAATACCCTCTACATGTCAACCCAGTACACAATACCTGTATGTAACTAAAACAAATATTCATGAAATAATACTTAGCCTTACTATATGAAATGAACTCTATTTTCTATTCTTTTCTATTGAATTTTTTTTTAATGCTGTTGGGACCCACTACATTGCCTTCACCTTCCACCAATGGATTGCAACCTACAATTTGAAAAACATGGCCCTAGAGAGCTCATATGACATGGAAAAGATGAAGATAATAAGGACATGAATCTGGATGCTGTAGATAAATGAGGATATAAATTCATCACACTTTACTTCAGCCTGGGTGGTTTCCTTAAAATATATCTCATATACCATACCACACAAATAGAATTCCTATCACTAAAAGAATATTTGTTATATCTATATCTACCAAAAAATGTCACTTCTTCTCCCTCTCTATCCCCTTACCTTGCTTTTAATTCTCTATATAGAATTTATCACTAACTGACATAGTATACACACACACACACATCTTTTCATCTGTTTTCCTCACTAGAATAAAGGCTTGAAGAAGGCAGGCACCTTGTCTGTCTTGTTCAGTGCTCTTACTCCCAGCACACAGTATTGTGCCTGCCATACACTTTGGTACTAACAGTACTTTGCTGATTGTATGAGAGCACATGGGATGGTTTTGTTCTGGCTCAAGTCCCAAAAGCCTGTCTTGCTAACGTTAGCAATCTTCCAACTTCGTCCTATAAAATGGGTACGTGTTTGAGGAGAGGGACAGGAGGGAGTTAGAGCTGAAAGAGACAATTTCTTTAAGAAGATAGTTGGAATGCTGTGGCATTTCTCCGGCTGCTCCAATACCTCATGTGAAAGTGTCCCATTCATCCCATGCCAAGTGATGGGGCTTCACTGGGACCAACCAATATGTGAACATAAGAAAGAGAATAAAGGTAAGAACAAGCATAGGAGAGAAAGAGAATGAAAAAGGGGAGAGCTGCACTAAGGATAAGTTGCTGTTCCCCCTTTGAGAGTAGGCAAGGATGTATGAACCAATCGGGCCTGCAGGAGGAAGTGAGAGGTAGCTTGAAAGAGATTCTGTCCAAGAGCACTGAGTAGCAAAGGGAACCAGAGAAGAGCAGCCTGTCTGAAGCCTGGATCTGAAGAAGGAGAGTCAGAACCAGTCAGCCAGAGAAGATCTCTGCCAAGTCACACGGATGGCAGCTCAAGGACGCTGTTGGTGAAAATCTCAGAAAACAAAAACAAAAGTTTTTCAAAAACAGCCCATGGAGGAATGAATCAGCAATGGTAAATGGGCCACCGAGAGGACTCTATCCTTACACTGCAACTGTCCCCACTTTGTAAGACTATGCTCCTTTTCCCTATTCTCAACTCTGAGGACTAAACTTGGAGAAAATTCAGCTAGTGAATTGGGGGGAAGAGAAAAATAAGAAGGGAAGAAAGAGGAAGCTAAACAAGCTCCCTGCAAAGCCCTACAGTAAAGTAGTATTTCCCAGAAGGACACGGAATTTAATTTATCTCAAGGTGGAGCTTTGATGATTACACTAGAGAAGATATTTTGATTGCTAAAATGAGACTGTTCTAATGACTAAAAGGAAATGAAGAAGCTGAGATCTCTCCATTATTTCAGACAAGGATGAAAAGAACTACTCCAAACATGATTACGGAGTAGGATAGAAATTAAGTTTTCTTCTTGTACCTTACTGAGTCTACCTCAGTCAATTAATCATTTACATGTGATAAATATTTGTCAAATAAATGAATACATAACTAAAATAACTAGAATAAAATATAATAAAATATTAATAGCATTCTCGGAGTGGTGAATTACAAATTATTTTTATTTTCCTTTTTGTATTTTCCTAGATTTTTCAAAACTCTTTTGAGCATGCTTAAAAGAAGAAAAAAGACTATTAAATTGACAGAGAAAAATGTCACACACGTGTTTCACAGGCATTCATATCCAGAGGAAACAAGTAAAAGAAACAAGTAATTCTTTTTTTTTTTTTTTTTTTTTTTTTTTTTTC
>NW_006787408.1:1912892-1921765 GCF_000442215.2 Lipotes vexillifer
CGGGGCACGACCCCGCGTCTCCTGCATCGGCAGGCGGACTCTCAAGCACTGCGCCACCAGGGAAGCCCAAGAAACAAGTAATTCTTAATTCAAAAGTATAAACTGAGGGAATCCTTGGCCGTACAGTGGTTAGGGCTCGGAGCTTTCACTGCCACAAGCCAAGCAATGCAGCCGAAAGAAAAAAAAGTGTAAATCAAAATTATTTAAAATGATCATCTTCTAATTTTCCCTTATGGTTTATGTCTCTGCTGTCTGAAAATGCCAACTTTGAAATTTAAAGTAGACTAAAAGTAGAAAATCAAGTATTGACCTTGTTGCCAGTAATAGGGAAGATTGGCTACCTGGATCAACAGTTTACTGAAAACAACTAAACATACTAGATATGTTACATCTTCTTAAATACATCAGTGAGTTGGCAAGAAAAAAAAATACTCAAGCTAAAAAAAAAGGAAGAAGAACATGGGAAACTTGATTTATAAAGCTGACTTTCACCTGAGGGCATTGCTGAGCCAGGTGAATTTTATGGCCTCAGAGAGCTTCACAGAACTAGAGGATTAGAAGACAAAACCTAGGGTTCACCTAAGATCATAGTAACAAATGATTCCCCCAACTCCCCTCCCACATATAAAGCCGATATCCCAAAGGGTTAAACCTGCAGTATAAGGGTCAAAGTATACACCCTGTACCCTAACTCCAGGATATTGCAATAAAAATGGACTATCTCAAACCTTGTCTCAGGAGGAATCTCTGATAAGAATATGGAACCATAAGCCATCTCTGTCGTTTGCAGCCTAAATTCACACGACCTGGGTGGCCAGGAAAAAATTCAAGCTGAGAATTTAAGCGTCTACAGGAGCCTGGCAGAAGCAAATGCAAATCCTCTTTCAAGCGATTCACAATCAATCCAGGCCTCCATGAATTCCCACAAAGTTCCATGAAAATAAGGAGTTTTCAGTAAAAATTAACTGAACAGAAAAGGAAACAAAGCAGAACCAGCAGTAACAACAGATGGCAGAAACAGAATTGCAGGGATTTTAGATATTAGAATTATCACAGTCTGCAAAATAATAATTCTTAGTATGACTAAGGAAAT
Source organism: Lipotes vexillifer (assembly GCF_000442215.2). Lineage (NCBI taxonomy): Eukaryota > Metazoa > Chordata > Mammalia > Artiodactyla > Lipotidae > Lipotes > Lipotes vexillifer. The sequence continues at coordinate 1,913,986 of NW_006787408.1, forward strand.
AAAAGATAGGTTTAAAAAACAGTAAGAATGATCAAGCATATTTGAAAAATATAAACCTTCTAGATATAAAAAAATATAACAAATTAAAAATTAAATGGATGGATGTCAGTTTTCTACAAATCAAATTATAGAGTCAACTTAATTCTAATCAAAATCCCAGCAGGCCCATTAGAAGAAACTGAAAAGCTGGTTCTACAATTTATGTAGAAGTGCTATGGACCTAGAATAGCCAAAACAATTTTGAAAAAGAACAAAATTGAAGGACTACACTATCTAATTTCATCACTTATTAAGCTACACAAATCAGCACTGAGTAGTATTAAAGATACAAAGATTAGTGTAAAGACATACAGCTCAATTAAACAGAATAGACTCCAGAAATAGATCCATACATATATGAGCAGCTGATTTGCAACAAAAATGCCAAAGCAATTCAATGGGGAAAGGAAAAATCTTTCAACAAATGGTACTGGAATAATCCATAGGCATATAGAAAAAACTGCTTATCATATATAAAAATTAACTTTAAATGGATCACAGACCTAAATAAATTTAAAGCTATAAAACTTCTAAAACAAAACACAGAGGAAAACCACAGTGACCTTAGTTTTTCCAAACATTACTTAAACAGGACAAAAAGCAAGAATATATAAAACAAATCGATAAACTGGACTTCATCAAAATTTAAAATGTTTGCTTTTCCAAAGACCATGTTAAAAATTGAAAAGGTAAGCTTCAGACTGGGAGAAAATGTTTACAAAACATGTATTTAACAAAGGAATTGTATTCAGAATAAATATAAAATACTCTTACTCAATAATAGGAAGAAAAACAATCCAATTTTTTTTTTTTTTTTGCGGTACATGGGCCTCTCACTGCTGTGGCCTCTCCCATTGTGGAGCACAGGCTCCAGACGTGCAGGCTCAGCGGCCGTGGCTCACAGGGCCAGCCACTCCACAGCATGTGGGATCTTCCCGGACCGGGGCACGAACCCGTGTCCCCTGCATCGGCAGGCGGACTCTCAACCACTGTGCCACCAGGGAAGCCCAATCCAATTTTTTTTAATGGTAAGAAGATTCAGACAGATACTACAAAGAAAATACATGGATGACAAATAAGCAAATAAAGATGCTCAACATCATTTATTGCTAAGGATGTCGCTTAAAACTACAATGAAATATCACTGCACATCCACTAAGATAGCTAAATTTAACAGACCGGCCATACCAAGCAGATGGATGAGAATATGGGGAAGCCGGAACTCTGATACACTGCTGGTGGGAATGCAAAATGGTAAAACCACCTTGGAAAACAGTTTGGCAGTTTCTTAAGTTAAACATACACCTACCATACAACACAGCCATTACACTCATACTTATGTACCAAATATAAATGAAAGCATATGTCCATGCAAAGACTTGAACCAGAATGCTCATACAGTTTTATTTGTAACAGCCAAAAACTGGCAACAATCCAAATATCCATCAACAGGTAAATGAACAAACTAATTATGATTTAGCCATATAACAGAATACTCAGTAACAAAAAGAACAAACTATGGCATATATAACATCATGGATGAACCTCAAAATAATTATTACACTGTGTGAATATATACTGTATGATTCCAATTATATACAAGTCTAGATGATGCAAGCTAATCTATAGCTATGTAAAGCAAATCAGAGGTTGCCTGGGAAACAGAGGGATCAGGGAAGGGAGGACGGATTATAAAGGAACATAAGGAAATTTGGGGGCTAATGGGTATGTTCATTATCTTTTTTATAAATTTTATTTATTTATTTATTTATTTTGTGGTACACGGGCCTCTCACTGCTGTGGCCTCTCCTGTTGTGGAGCACAGGCTCCGGACACGCAGGCTCAGGGGCCATGGCTCACGGGCCAAGCCGCTCCACGGTATGTGGGATCCTCCCGGACCGGGGCACGAACCCGCGTCCCCTGCATCGGCAGGCAGACTCCCAACCACTGCGCCACCAGGGAAGCCCTCATTATCTTAATTGTGGTGATAGCTTCATGGGAGAACACATATGTCAAAACTTAGGAAACTGAAAACTTTAAATATGTGCAGTTTATTATATGCCAATTATCTCTCAAGCTGAAAAACTAACAAATAGGACTTCTAGAAGTGAAAAATATAACTTCTAGAAATAAAAAATTCAATGGACGGGTCTGAAAGCTAAAGAAAAAGCTAGTGAATTGGAGAAACGATCTGAAGAAATCAACCACAAAGCAGCCCAGAGAAACAAGAAATGGAAAATGAAAAGAAAGAGGTTAAAAGGCATGGAGGAAAAATTTCACAATTTGTATGGAAACACAAAAGACCCCGAATAGCCAAAGCAACCTTGAGAACAAGAAATCAACCGCAGCCCAGAGAAACAAGAAATGGAAAATGAAAAGAAAGAGGTTAAAAGGCATGGAGGAAAAATTTCACAATTTGTATGGTATGGAAAAAGACCCCGAATAGCCAAAGCAACCTTGAGAACAAAAAATGGAGCTGGAGGAATCAGGCTGCCTGACTTCAGACTATACTACAAAGCTACAGTAATCAAGACAGTATGGTACTGGCACAAAAACAGAAAGATAGATCAATGGAATAGGATAGAAAGCCCAGAGATAAACCCATGCACATATGGTCACCTTATCTTTGATAAAGGTGGCAGGAATATACAGTGGAGAAAGGACAGCCTCTTCAATAAGTGGTGCTGGGAAAATTGGATAGGTACATGTAAAAGTATGAGATTAGATCACTCCCTAACACCATACACAAAAATAAGCTCAAAATGGATTAAAGACCTAAATGTAAGGCCAGAAACTATCAAACTCTTAGAGGAAAACATAGGCAGAACACTCTATGACATAAATCACAGCAAGATCCTTCTTGACCCATCTCCTAGAGTAATGGAGATAAAAACAAAAATAAACAAATGGGACCTAATGAAACTTCAAAGCTTTTGCACAGCAAAGGAAACCATAAACAAGACCAAAAGACAGCCCTCAGAATGGGAGAAAATATTTGCAAATGAATCAACTGACAAAGGATTAATCTCTAAAATTTACAGGCAGCTCATGCAGCTCAATAACAAAAAAATAAACAACCCAATCCAAAAATGGGCAGAAGACCTAAATAGACATTTCTCCAAAGAAGATATACAGACTGCCAACAAACACATGAAAGAATGCTCAACATCATTAATCATTAGAGAAATGCAAATCAAAACTACAATGAGATATCATCTCACACCAGTCAGAATGGCCATCATCAAAAAATCTAGAAACAATAAATGCTGGAGAGGGTGTGGAGAAAAGGGAACACTCTTGCACTGCTGGTGGGAATGTGAATTGGTTCAGCCACTATGGAGAACAGTATGGAGGTTCCTTAAAAAACTACAAATAGAACTACCATATGACCCAGCAATCCCACTACTAGGTATATACCCTGAGGAAACCAGAATTCAGAAAGAGTCATGTACCAAAATGTTCATTGCAGCTCTATTTACAATAGCCCGGAGATGGAAACAACCTAAGTGCCCGTCGTCGGATGAATGGATAAAGAAGATGTGGCACATATATACAATGGAATATTACTCAGCCATAAAAAGAAACGAAATTGAGCTATTTGTAATGAGGTGGATAGATCTAGAGTCTGTCATACAGAGTGAAGTAAGTCAGAAAGAGAAGGGCAAATACCGTATGCTAACACATATATATGGAATTTTAAAAAAAAATGTTATGAAGAACCTAGGGGTAAAACAGGAATAAAGACAGAGACCTACTGGAGAACAGACTTGAGGATATGGGGAGGGGGAAGGGTGAGCTGTGATAGGGCGAGAGAGAGACATGGACATATATATACTAACAAACGTAAGGTAGATAGCCAGTGGGAAGCAGCCGCATGGCACAGGGAAGCCTGCTCGGTTCTTTGTGGCTGTCTGGAGGGGTGGGATAGGGAGGGTGGGAGGGAGGGAGACAAAGAGGGAAGAGATATGGGAACATATGTATATGTATAACTGATTCACTCTGTTATAAAGCAGAAACTAACACACCATTGTAAAGCAATTATACCCCAATAAAGATGTTAAAAAAAAAAAAAAAAGGCATGGAGGATAGAGTGAGAAGCCTGAATAGACATTAGAATTTCAGAGGGAGAACAGAGAGAAAAAATGGGACAGAGGTAATATTTGAAAAATGATGGCTGAGATTTTGAAGAATGAAAAGATATCACTCCACCAATTCAAGAATCCCAATAAATTTTAAGTAGAATAAATAAAGAAAGCAGTATAAATGCTACCTAAAAAAAGGAACAATAAACAATTTGATATTTTATTTCTTATCAACATAGCTATATTCTTCTGACTGAGTTGTCAATGATAAATTTGGAAACCGAAATGCCCTTTCTCCTCAGCTCATTACAAATACCATACTAAACATGCCTATAAATAAATACTGAAATTATGGTCAATAAGTCTGTACTGATAGGTTTAAAACTAAAGATACATCAAAGATTGGAAATAATCCAGCTGTCAAACAACAGGAGATGTCAAAAATATGGTATAACCAAACAAGAGAAGTAAGGGAGGGAAAAGGGAGGGAAGAAGGAAAAAAAGTGAGGGAAGGAGAAAGGAAACAGGAAAGAAGAGGAGGGGAGGAAAAGGAAGGGAAGAAATCAGGTGTCTCTGCTGTTTACAAAACACCAGAGTTGGCGAAAAGAGAGGCCTTAAGAAAGAATGGGGGAAATCGGCACCCGTTCCTTGTTCAAAACTACCCTCAGGTTATCTAACAGCCTTCTACTGTCTGTTTCTGTTATCTAAGCTGACTGAAGTTCTCTCATTAATTTTTGGCTTCTTGGAGAATAAAGTTTCAAAGCAGCCATACAAGTAACTGAGGATAATGTGGTTTTGTGGCTTCAAAACAAAAAGTCAGAAGACTTAAAAGTTTCAAGCATAATACAAAACTCAAAAGCCATAAAGAAAAAGACAGAGAAATCTGAGAACATAATATTTTAAATTCGATATGAAATACAGCTCAAATTGTAAACACAAAAACAGGGGAAATGATTAGCAAAATTTGCAAAAATTATGACACATTAATCATTACTATAGACATTTACAAATCTGAACAAGATAAGCAATTATGAACAAGATGAAAACCTCTTAAAGAAAAAAAATGGGCAAAGGACTTCCCTGGTGGTTCAGCGGTAAAGAATCTGATGCAGGGGACGCGGGTTCGATCTCTGGTCAGGGAACTAAGATCCCACATGCCGCGGGGCAACTAAGCCCGCATACCACAACTACTGAGCCCACGCACCTCAACCAGAGAGCCGGTGTGCTGCAAACTACAGAGCCTACGCACTCTGGAGCCTGTGTGCCACAACTAAAGAGAAGCCCAGCGCCTCAACGAAAGATCCCACGGGCCGCAACTTAGACCTGATGCAACCAAAAATAATAAATAAATAAATAAATAAATAAATAAATAAAATGGGCAAAGGCCACAAACAAGCCATCCATACATACACAAAAAATCCAGAAATGGCTAATAAATATATAAAAAGATATTTGACCTCATTAATAACAATAATAATGTGCTGTTCTAAGCACTTTATACTATATATAAACTCATTTAATATTCAATGATAACTATAGGATGCGTACTATTATTATTCCACTTTATGCATGATGAAACTGAAATACAGACAGGTTTATTGGTATGAGAAGATGATAATATATTAAGTAGGGAAAAGGTTGTAAACCATGTACAGTGAATTCCTTTTCATAATACACACACACACACACACACACACGCACACAAGAAAAATCTAGAAATATGCTCTAAAATATAAATAACAGTTTAGATAATAGAAAATCCTGTCACTTATCTATATTTTCCAATCTATAATAAATATTACCTTTAAAGAAATGTATGTTTTTAAAATTTTAATCAAAAGATTCTCATTAGCTTCACTATTACACAGTTTTCACAAATGAGTTAACCCTTTGAAGATCAATCTATTCCCTACAATTAAGTTATACTCTGAAAGGTACGTCAAGTTATCTCAAGCAACAGAGCTATGATTCCTTAAATTGTATCTTACGGGCTTCCCTGGTGGCGCAGTGGTTAAGAACCCGCCTGCCAATGCAGGGGATGTGGGTTCGAGCCCTGGTCCAGGAAGATCCCACGTGCCGCGGAGCAACTAAGCCCGTGCACCACAACTACTGAGCCTGCACTCTATAGTCCGCGAGCCACAGCTACTGAGCCCACGTGCCACAGCTACTGAAGCCCGTGCACCTAGAGCCCGTGCTCCACAACAAGAGAGGCCACCGCAATGAGAAGCCCGCACACCGTAACAAACAGTAGCCCCCGCTCGCCACAACTAGAGAAAGCCCGCGCACAGCAACAAAGACCCAATGCAACCAAAAATAATAATAAATTAATTTAAAAAATTATATCTTCCTTCTGTTAAATGTCTGGTATGCTTCTGAAATAAAAGAATAAGAAAGAGGTCCAATGTGTATTCCACAGATGTCCAAAACCAACGCTTTTTTCCTAATAGGGTCTGGCTACCTGCTTAACCTTCACTGACCAGGCCCTTCAAAACTTAAAACTCCAATCCTCCACTACAGCTCCCCTTCCCTTTCCTCATTCTGTCGTCACATACCACACCTTCTCGGTTCATTCCATTTTCTAATTCTTTTCACTATGCTAATGAATAACGTCATTCGGAAGCAAAATTAATTTATCTTCTTTTCTATATTTGCCTGCTCAAAGTCATTCGTATATTGCAGCTTTTAGAGTAGGAACGTTAAGCACGGGGTCTGAATTAACAGCACAAAATTTTATTTTCCATTTTCTGCTCCCAGGTTTTGAGGGGTTTCATGTATCTGTGATTCTCCAGAATGTACATAATGCTGTGATTTCTAGCAATGTTTCCACTATCAGCATGAATCTTGCCAATTATGGTTTAAAATATAAGACAGCAAGTATTAGAGATTACTTATAATTCTTTCATAGTTCATTAATAAATATATAACTCTAACCATACAATACTTTTATTTCAGAAATCATCATTTATCTTTGGCAAAATATAAGTCTATAATCTATCAAATGCAAATTTCTATATCAATGAAAAAATACAGAAAACAGTACATCATAGGTTTACCAAAGCATTAAGCAGAGGGGAAATTTTCCATAATTGTTGCAGACATTAATTCCTGTCTATAGCCTTGAAAAGACTTATCTGATTAGAAATAGTTTTATTGTTAATATCTGACAATTCAAATTAGTAATATTTATTGAGATGCATCTATAAGTACAGAAATATGCAATGTGAAGGAGGCAGTGCATCTGTAAGTAGAGAAATACGCAATGTGAAGGAGGCAGAGATAAGTAAAACATAGTACCCTGATTTAAGAAGGTATCAATGTAGGAGAAACCAGATACAGTGCATATAAACACAAATGTCTCATAAGGAGCTAGCCATTTCTACATTTCAATAAATTTTACCATTGCTACACAAAAGAAAACACTATTTTTTACCAAGGAAAAACGGATTTAAAAAAAAAAGAGAGAGAGAGAACGGCTTCCCTGGTGGCACAGTGGTTGAAAGTCCGCCTGCCGATGCAGGAGACATGGGTTCGTGCCCCGGTCCGGGAAGATCCCACATGCCGCGGAGCGGCTGGGCCCGTGAGCCATGGCCGCTGAGCCTGCACGTCCGGAGCCTGTGCTCCGCAACGGGAGAGGCCACTACAGTGAGAGGCCCGCGTAC
>NW_006787408.1:1923621-1971263 GCF_000442215.2 Lipotes vexillifer
AAAAAAAAAAAAAAAAAAAGAGAGAGAGAGAGAAGAAAATAATCAAGTGTGACATTTTAAAATGAATGGGAACAAATATTCAGATACTCAAAAAATAAAGGGACCGCCTACTATGGGCCAGAGGATTGAAAAGAACAGATCATTCTAGCACATACTTAAAACAAATGACATATATAATACTGTAGAATTTCTTTTCACAAACACTTGCAACTTTAAACATGTGTGACAAACTAAGATCTACAATAGTTATATTCTATAACTTAATCCATTTTTTTCTCCTTTGGTAACTGAGATTTGAAGCTCTGGATGACTTCCTCCATAGGAGATATAAGTATCAGAGTTTACAAGGTATTTTAAGAGAAATGACAGAGTGAAGTTGGATGCATGGGTCAGGATGCATGGGGGTTTACAAGTTAGAAGATAAATGATGGTGTATGTTAACCTATGGCAAGTAGGTCAAGGCAAAAGGTGTTAGAAGGAATAGATAAGAAGGAATGTGCTGGTGGATGTGTCAGGAAAAGGTTTTCCAGGATGAGCAGAATTATAGGAATGCCTATCAGATTATCTGTTCAAGAGTGTTGAAAATGACTGCTAGAGAAAGCATGGGAATGTCAACTTAAGTGTAGTTTGCAATGTAATTTTAAACCATTAGATGAGAAAATATGGTTTCTTCATAAAGGCATGTTGAACTGGCAAAATGATAACAAAATGAAGTTGAACAGTTGATTCCCTAAAGCACACACTGTAACTTCTGATTAAGTATTTGCATCATTGAGGATTTCAAAAGCACATAATAAAATACTAGCAAATATATTCCAAAAGTACATTAAAGAATAATACACTACAACAAAGAAAAGTTCAACTCAGAACTGCAGAGATGGTTCAATGGTAGGAAATCTACTACTTTTACGATTCAGCATATTGATCAAAAGAGGATAAAAAACCTCTTTAGAGAAAAATTATTATGGCAAAATTCTGAAAAAGCATTAAGGTTATCTTTTATTCTTGATTTTTAAAGTATAATAAAACAGGAATCAGTATTTTTAAAACACTCATAAATAGACTATTTCCTTTAAAAGATTTTTTTAAAAAATATACAAAAGGCAGTATCATACTTAAGGGAAACACTAGAAGCATTCTAATAAAAGTAAAGGAGGAAAAAAAAAATCTACTATCACTACAACTATTTAATAGCTTTTCAAAGATACTGCATGATACCTTTAAAGAGAAGAAAATAAAAAGGTATAAAACTAGAAAAAGAACTGATAATTTCATCATCTTTTGCAGATGATATGACCATATCATATCTCTTGAAATCCAAGAAAATGAACTGAAAAACTAATTATAAACAATGAAAGAATTCTGTACTATGGTTGGGGGACCAAGCTAACATTAAAAAAGTGCTCCTTCATAGAGATATAAAGAAACGTAGTAATTCTTAATACAAACACAAAAAGAGAGAAATATAAAAGAAAGTTTTAATATTGAATATGAAAAATAATTATAAAGAAAACTTCAAAATGTTACTGAAAGCAAAAGCATTCCCCATTTTAATGATGGAAAGAGAAACTCAGAAAGGCAGAGTAAGTCTTCCAAACTTGCATAACTAGTAAAATGGTGACAACAAAAGATGAACCCAGATTTGTCTGGCTCCAAAGCTCATTCTCTTTCTACTACCATATACTGTTGCAAGTTCAAGAAAGAGAGCCTCTGTAAGCAAATTCAGATGAAATCCAACAAGCCTTCACTATTTAATGTTTCTAATAATTTGAAAGTTCTATTTATAATCACTATAAATGTACCCAAGATATTTATATCCAATTAATGTGAACAAGTTAAAAAGAAATCAAAGAAGTTGCCTGAAATAAACTGTATTTGCTATGTCAGGTCCTTGTGGTAGGTTCTCAAAAGGACTGGGTATGTGTGCAATTCCCAGAATAGAGAAGATCCACAGTATTTCCCAGACCAAACTGAATAAGAAGGAGAGGGATAAAAGCCGAGCCAAACTATTCAACCTGATCCTTTCCTGAACCATGATCCCATGGCACCTACAGTTTGTCCCTGACCTTCTAATCCCCTTTGGTTACTCTGCATTTGTTTTTCTAACATCTTGATTATACTCGTGGCACACGGAATATTACACTAAATACAAGACCCCTCTCTTTTGGCCTATCTGAATGGAGCCTAGAATTCTTCTTCCTGTGTTGGCTTTTGGTTTTGTTTTGTTGATCCTGATCCCATACTTATCAGTTGACTATACTTAGCTATTACATTTCTCAAAAAGCAGTGGGAGATGGCTCTTACATGCTCTCCCCTAGATATCATCTATTATAACTATCTTCTCTCCTGAATTAAACCCTTTAGGATTTAGCATTCTACCATACTTTGGAAAAGGTAAAGGTGGCTATTTGAGGTTCAAAGGGAAAGTAAGGAAACAATGGTGAATGACAGCAAAACTACTACAGATCTAGGAGCAGGACTAAAGAAATGGGTCATGCTAATACAAAGTTATTTAGAAGTCAACTGTATGCCTATACAAAATGAGAGCATGTGATGAAGAGACTAACAAGAAAGGAACATCAGAAATGCATTAAAAGAAAAGGAACACTTTTAATTTGTAATACTTACCCTGGCTCTCAGTTCTGAAGGCCAATGATTCATAGTCATCAAAACTTTGGGAGAAGAAGGCTAAGTTATCCATGGTCTATAGCTGCTAGACCTATACACCATTCTACTTATTAGTCACTAGTTAGCTAGAGCCATCACACAAAGTACTGCCTGGAAAATCCCATGAATTCAAGTAAGCCCTAACCTGCTGCATCTGGGAGCGGTTTCAGGATACTGAAATGCCAGTTTCTCCAAGAGGCAGACACTTTACATTGTCCTGCAAAGCTCTTATGAATAGGAAGAAGTGATATGAGGGCAAACAAGAAGTACATCTTAAAACGACAAGGGAGAATTTATCACCGAAGGAACTTCAGAAGTTCCTTTGCCTCTCAAAGAAAACAAACATTCCTAACATCCTTACCAGTAAACAATGTCCAGTGGTGCAAAGTAGTTTTTCATTATCAGGTCAGCAAAGTAAGCTTCTGTTTCCCGGCAGGCAGTTCCATTTCCAATCACCACTGTGCTGCAGCTTCAAGGAGAAACAGAATGAGAAACTGGATGAGATCAAGGCATGCTTCTACATCAATCAGGAGAAAATGGACAGAATGCATGAACAGTATTATATGATGCTCTTATTCTCTCATATATCCAAGCAATCTCTCCACTATCTCACAGGGGCCACGCAGACTTATGTAGAATCAAAGACACTGCTCCTGCACTTGGTATTATAGGAGGCAGTGAAGAAATGTCTTATGGTCACACAATCTCAAGAATAGTCAGCTTTCTTCCCATCTAGAAGGAATGAAATTTAGACATGAGTAAGTAAACTCTGGAACATTCTAAGCCATAATAAAGAATTATGACTGAATTATGTGATATGTTTTCAAGTAATTTCTGAAGCTTCTCTAACTACTGCCAAATCCATTCCTCAGATCCATGAAAAAGAAAGAAACAGAGAGAGGGAGGGAGGGAGGGAGGAAGAAAGAGAGAGAGAAGGCCCAAACTGAAGAATTAAAATCTCACTTTTGGTCATATTACCACCTTTGTTTAGTGAAGGCGGCAGAGGAAGGGAGTAGCATTCCTCCAGAGTCTCCAAATGTAGAGTTCTCCAGCAATTTGCCCCAGCATTGTTTTACATGGTTCCCTTTCTAACACCAAGGCACTTCCCTTTAATCCCTCCCACCAAATTACGGACTTCGAAGATATCTCTGATTGGCTGAGCCACTGAAATACTCAAAAGGTTACTTATTTTCATACTTGAAATTCAGCAAAAGCCTCTTTATTTTCTCTGCCTCTCGGAAGCCTTGTCCACAATGCAAGTATACCACGTCAGTATGAAGTATCTGACCTTAGGAAAAAATGAAAAGAAAAGGCCATTTTGTAAGAAATTACAAAACATAACACACCACTGATTTGATTAAGCAAGTTGAAACTGAAAAGGGAACTGGTTCATCTTTTAAAATGCAGTCTGAATCTTTCATATTCCTTAATCAGATTCCCCCTTAAGCATTCTGAAATTTTGTTACCTCCAAAGTTATTAGAACTCTGTTTTGCTATACAAAAATCATTATCAACTAGATAATATGCCATGGTACTAAAAGAGAAATGATTTTTAATAACACTTAACATCAAAAATAGTAAAAGGTGGGACTTCCCTGGTGGCGCAGTGGTTAAAAATCCACCTGCCAATGCAGGGGACATGGGTTCGAGCCCTGGTTCAGGAAGATCCCACATACCACAGAGCAACTAAGCCCGTACTCCACAACTACCGAGCCTGTACTCTAGAGCCCACAAGCCACAACTACTGAGCCTGCGCACCACAACTACTGAAGCCCACACACCTAGAGCCTGTGCTCAGCAACAAGAGAAGCCACCACGATGAGAAGCCTGCGCACCGCAACGAAGAGTAGCCACCCAAAGAGCAGCCCACACTTGCCGCAACTAGAAAAAGCCAGAAAACCTGCATGCAGCAACGAAGACCCAACGCAGCCAAAAAATAAATAAAATTTAAAAAAAATAGTAAAAGCTAACATTTACTGAATATTTACTATATATCAGTGAGTGCTGTAATACTATTCTATTTCTTCCTTTGGGTTGTAGATATGTAAATTTCTTTACCTTATGTAATTTTTTCAGCTGCATACTTATGAACTGTGAGCTTCTCTGTACTATATTTCAGACAGAAATATATTTTAAAATTTGAGGATAACTCCTAAAGAACAGAAATAATGAGCTAAGTGACCAAATTAGGAAGTTAGGAAAAGGACGACAGAATAATCTCAAAGAAAGTGGAAGGAAGAAAATAATAAAGTTAAAAAAGCAGAAATTAATGAAATAGAAAAAAAACATATAAAACAGAGAAGACCAATGAAGCTTAAAATTTTAAATCACCTGTTAAGAAAAATACATACTTTTAGCTATACCAGTCAAGTAAAAGAAAGGATGACACAAATAAATTATATTAGAAATGGAAAGGGAGTATAACTAGAGATTCAGCACAAATTTAAAAGATACAGAGACATTATTATAAACAACTTGATGTTAATTTAGATTAAATGATGAAATGGATAAATTCTTGGAAAAGTCTTACCAAAACAGACTGAAAATACATATGCATGTATGTATGTATGTGTGCATAAAATTTTAAAAAGAACCATTCTATAAACAATACAAATACACTAAAGGATAAAACCATATGATAGCTCAATAGATTCAGGAAAAAACACTGACAGAATATACTTCCCGTTTATTGTAAAAATGCACAGCATGAAAAAAGAGCAACTTAGGACAGCAAAATCAAAAGCCCATGACTATATTTATAAAAAAAAAGTATCCCCACAAAACGCAAAAGGTGAGCAGGTGGGAACAATGCACCAATAACCACCAAGACCAATGTGCATCAGCATTTCTGTGGGAGGAGGCACAGAGAAACAATGGAGTATCTCATGGACCTGAGATTGGAGGAAGCCTCAAAATGTCAGAAGGTACTTCCCTGGAAATCAAAACTGGCCCGTTTGAGAATACAAAGTAAAACTGGAAAAGACCTTTGCATACTCTATAATAATTTATAGGTCAGTACAAAGGTTGCACAGTAAGTTCAGAAAGGACTGGAAAACTCTGATCTCTGAACTCTTGAAATTAACAAGTAGAACATTCTTTTCAAGACCAAACCCCACAGAGAAAAAACTGTTGAGCATCATATTTACATTGAGCAAGGTAAGGACAGTATGGACAAAGGGGAAAAAAAGTCTAGATAAAAGGAAAGAAAGCAATAGGAAAGCAAATTTCAGATAGTATAAGGTTATCTCTCTATCCAAATAGAAAAGTTTTTCTTCCCAATAATTTGGAAAAAGTAGAAATGATAGTTCTAGAGATATACAGCTAGCCTTCCATCCTAAAAGTTGAGAAAAACTAATTTGATGTAAAACTAAGCAACAGAAAAGGATCATAGTCAAATTTCATATAGAATGATTATTTTTCAAATCAGGAAATAAAAAAGACTCGTATGATGTCCTTACAGAAAGATGTGCCCCCAAACAGAGGAAAAACTGTAACCTAATACATAAGAACAAGCTACCAAAAGAAAAAAAGATTAGAGAAAATGAGAATAAAATAAATCAGAATTAGAAATGTCAGAAGTAAGATGAAAGAACTTAGGAATGAATTAAATATGAAAGAAAAAGTTATTCTAGGAATGAAAACTTAAACCAAAAGAAACATAAGAAAAATGTAAACAATCAAAAAAATTAAAAGGTGAAGAAGTTCACCACAGAACTGTAAAATCTATTTTTTATAAATATACCAAATGGAAATTCAAAAACTTAAAAACATAACTTAAATAAATAACTCAATGGATGGATTTAATAGCACATTAGACATAGCAGAATAGAGGATTAATTAACTTAAAGATAATCAATAAAAAATAAAAGAACTGAAAATAGAAGAGGAAATTGAATGGTCTAAAATACACGTAATTAGAATTCCAGAAAGAGATGCAAGAAGATCTACAAACCTCAAGCAGAATTCATGCCCCCTTCCCTCCAAAACAAATAAATAACACACACACAAACAGCTAAGCATATAAGAAAACTTCTGAAAGCCACGAGGAAAAAATCTTAGCAGGCAGAGGAAAAAATTATCACCTTCAAAGGAACAATAATAAGATTTTTGTCTGACTTCTCAAAAGAAACTCTAAGAGCTAGGGAAAAAAAAAAAAAAAGAAAGAAATGACATCTTTAAAGCACTGAAAATAACTGCCAATCTCGAATTCTACACCCAGCAACAGTATTTTTCAAAACCGAAGGCAAATCAGAAACTTTCAGACAAAAAAACCAAGACAATTTGTCACTAGCTGATCCATATTAAAAAGAAACAGACTAGAGTTTTAGGAAGAAAGAAAGTGATCTCAAATGGAAACACAGAAATGCAGAAAGAGATGAAGATAACAGAAAGGGCAAATAAATGAGTAAACAGGAAAAAAAATACTGACTGGACAAAACAATAAAAATGTCTCGTGGTATTTAAAATATACACAGAATCAGGACTTCCCTGGTGGTCCAGTGGTTAAGAATCCACCTTCCATTGCAGGTGACGCAGGTTCAATCCCTGGTTGGGGAACTAAGATCCCACATGCCATGGGGCAACTAAGCCTGCGAGCTGCAACTACTAAGTCCGCGCACTCTGGAGCCCACGTGCCACAACTACAGAGAAGCCCACACGCAGCAACTAGAGAAGACCGTGTGCTGCAACAAAAAGATCCTGCAGGCTGCAACTAAGACCCAATGCAGCCAAATAAATAAATAAATATTTTTTAAAAAACAAAAATAAAATATACACAGAATCAAAATGTATCATATATAAATGCAGTCAGTATAAACAGAAGTTGATGGGGGATAAACAGAGTTATTAAAGTCTGAGCCCAGTTAATCCTCAATATATCCACTGTGACCTAGGAAAGGGCATAAATGATAGTAAATGTTGACTGAGTCAACAAACAGGCCCAACAGGAAGCTTCATCCTGATTCCTATATCCCTTTATGTGAGAAAACCATCTTCTATTCCTTGAAAATTAGCATTATTTCCAAATCCTCACGAAGTATATGAAGTGAAATTTATGACCAACCAAACAACTTCTATATAAAATGCTGAAAGGTATGCTTACTGGTAGGAGAAATTATAGCTAATTTGCAACCGTGTTTATAACCGGGATCCACTCCCATCAAGGTACGCCCTGGGACAGGGCTTGTTAAAAGGAGCTGACGAAGGTTCCGTCCAAACATCATTACTGATTCTTTCTCTGCATCTGATGTTAGTTTGGCTCTTTAGAAATAGAAAAAGAGAATAAAAAAGATAAAGTATTCAGTTTTCATTCATTCAAATTTTCTTCCAGAAAAAGAACACAATTATTCCTCATTGGAGCATTCATTATAACAAAATAACTTAAGATCTTTAGAAATAGAAAAAGAGAAGAAAAAAGATAAAGTATTCAGTTTTCATTCATTCAAATTTTCTTCTGGAAAAAGAACACAATTATTCCTTATTGGAGCATTCATTATAACAAAATAAGAGAAAAAAATCACATACAAAATTATATTGAGTCTCTTTTTGCTAAGCTCAGTAATACGGATACCACAAACAATTTTGTGGTATCAAACCTGCTGAGTCTGTCATACCTACACTCCTTCTCTATCTGCTCACCCTTACATAAGAAATCTACATGTATAAATATCTGTGTATATGAGCGAGTCAGGGTGTATAAAGATTTGGACATTACATGGGATGTCAAAGTTTATCAGCTGATTAAAAATATAAACACATAATTAGTGGTCAATTACTGAATCATAAGTAGCCTCCTCCAACAATGCTTAGTTTTACACCCTCACCTATATATATCTCAAGGCCATCTTCTCACTTTATTCCATTCCCCACATCTACCCCCTCGTCATTCTCACAGTGATGTGACATGACCACAGATATTAATACCAGTCCAGAACCCTGCCTCACATAAATAACTTCCCAATTTTATCCAGAGAAGCTATTAAAAGTCTAATTTTCAAATTTTTTCTAGGATAAAAAAATATATCTCTATTGGACTTAAAGGCATTTGGAAACTAAGTTTTACACCATTTGCCTATTTAACCAGAGTTCTTAACATATTATCTCCTGAAACTCAAAAGAATTTATTAAAAGTATGTCTTCTCTATTAGACCAGATTAAAAACAAACTGCATGCCAATGGCCACAAGAGCAAAAGCAATTCAGGGCACATTTCTATCAGCGTTGAGGTAGAATTATCTACATATCTAAAGGCACATACAGCTAACCAACATTTGTTTTCCTGGCTTAATTCAGCTTCTTATGGCGTTTCTCTCATCTTCTCTAATATTTCACTGTCATTCTCCCTGCATTCAGCCAAGCAACATGAAGATATCATTCCAGGTATTTCTAAATCTTCACGTTTAACTTTATTTATTGAGTGAGCACTTGTCCTCAGTCTTATATAAGGTACTGTGATTGATGTAAGAGATACAAAGCTGAAAAAATCCCTACCCTGAAGATCACTGTCTAGTGGAAGAAACAGAAAAATAAACAGATGAGTATAATACACGGTAGGGATAGCTAAATTAGGATAACTTTCTAAGAGATGTCTTCTCAGGTGAATCAAGAAGGATAAGTAATAGTTAAGCAAACAAAGGCAGGGATAGTAGCTGAAGAGCATTGAGAAAACACTCTGGGCAACAGAAGCAGCAGATGTCAAAGCTCATGGCTTATTTATAGAAAAAGCAAGTAACTTCATATGATAAAATAAAAAGAAATACCAAGACAAAGGGCTACAGAGGAAGAAAAACACAGGCCACAAAGGGTTATTCTAAAGAGCCTGGATTTTATCCTGGAGACAAAGAAGATCCATTGAAGGATTTTAAGGAGAAGAGTATGAAATAATCAGATGGGAATTTAAGGATGGCAATGTGGAATATGTATTAGAAAATACAAGACAGGGATCATCTATGATCCTAGTATAGTAATTCAGACAAGAAATGATGATAACCTGAACTAATCATGGATATACTTTCTCCCAGTAAAGATGGAGATAAAGAGGAGGCAAAATTCAAGATATAATAAAAGATGGCATAATAGACAGCACTTGGTAATACCGATAATGTAGTTTTGATGAAAGAGGTATGTGTGAAAAATGACACAGGGATGAATGATCATGACAGCCATGGAAACAAAAAATGCAGAAGTAGACTCTGAATCTTATATAGTCAACTGAATAAAATGGCTGCAAAATAATATAGTCTATTTGATCTCTTTTAATACACACATATGAATGGAGAAAAGTCTAGTTAACAATGGTTATCTCTACGTGGTGAAATTATATGGGTTTTTTTTCCTTTGTGTTTTACTGATTCTTTCAATTTTTCTGCATTTGGACAAATTTCTTTTTAATTAGAGAATTAAAGTAATTTAATTACTTTAATAAATCAATTGAGGGTTTTCCCCCTCAACTGCTGTTTCAGGTAATTACAAGTACTTCTATGAAGAGACACATCTGTAGACAATGTCTGCAAATTAACTTATGGAATGAAATAAGATATATTTTTCAACCACAGGCATTTTAGAAAAAGAGGAGGAAAGTGCTCTTGCTTGCCACTGCTAATGGAAGTCGGAGAAGAATTATACATTAAATAATCCCACAGCAAACTGCACTCATTAAATCTCAATGAAATTATTCCACAAGCATTAAAGCTATTCACATCAAATACATGCAAAAATGTCAAATGCACCACTGGACATTACATGTGACATGAGAACACAA
This sequence comes from Lipotes vexillifer, assembly GCF_000442215.2. NCBI lineage: Eukaryota > Metazoa > Chordata > Mammalia > Artiodactyla > Lipotidae > Lipotes > Lipotes vexillifer. The sequence goes on from NW_006787408.1 coordinate 1,934,047, forward strand.
GATAAAAGGATGAATCAAGAGAATGAATGATTTTGATAAAAAAGAGGTTGGACAAAGGAGCTATATGTCCTTTTTAATAGTACCTGCTCACTCCCTACTCTAAATGCCTCCAAAGTCAATGGCCAAGTCCAGTAAAAGAAAAACAGACAAACATAAAGGCTGCTATAAATTCTAGTGAGGCTGAAGATGGCTAGAAATCTATAGTTTCCAGGTGACCCTTGCTGAAACACTAAATAAGTGGGAATGAAGAAAATCTATAGCAAATAGAAAGGAATATATGAAAGCATGGCTGGTGTCTAAACACTGACTACCAAGACAAAGGCTAGAGAGAAGCAGGAAAGAGGGTTTTTGCCTCCCAACATCTCTGTCCACCTCCTCCCCTAAAAACAATTCGGTACCTCACCTCTTTTGCAGTTCTTTGTAACCTTTAGTTCTTCTGCTAGTCCATTTAGATGGTCACCTTAATAATCTCCTAATATTTGTTCATCACTGCTGATAATTATTCATTGAAACAACTCCGTCTGCTAATATATATTAGCTTTCTCTCATAGTAATACATTCATCATGTGCTCCCTTGATATCCTTATGCTTTTTTTGGCTCTCTTACCTCTAAAACTGCTGCCAACTAACTTCTCCATTAACTTCTTAGTTTGTTTCTCCCAAGCCAAATCTCTCATCAATAAAACCATTTGTTTGGCTTGGTTGTCAAATTGCAAGACTAGTATTGCAGAACTGGAAGGGGTACACATTAAGTGGTCAAGATTTGAAAAGTATACCGTAATTAAGAGCTGTGTTTTGTGATCTATGCATGTGAATGCCTCTACAGATTGAAATCTATGCTTAAATTTAAGACTTTGTGATTATGACTCAGTTCTTTTGATTGGTTAATGGATCAACAAATATTTACTACACGCTTTAATGGGCCTATTACCATACATAAAAATAAACAGTCCAGAAAGTTAAATAAGACAAGATGCATACCTGAATTCTCTACAAAGGAGAGGATAAATAAGGCGTTTAAAGGAATCATCCAGTGAGTTGTATAAGATCTTCATTAACTCTGGCCTTGCAAAGCCACATGGTCTCCACCTGCAAAAAAGAAAAGCCTATACTAAAACTGATGTAACAATAATAAGGCCATAAAAGGGCTCCTGGAAGAGCAGAGAGGAAGTGGAAAAGGGGAGAAGAAACTTTACTGAATCCAAAGTAACATAATCTGTAAGGAGAGACAGTGATGTCTGAAAATTATTACTATGACATCTGGAGTTCTTATTTTTAAAAACCTGGTAACCATGGTAACACATAAAACTTAAGGGAGGAAAAAACCTTCCTATTCTTGGGAGAGTCCCCAAGGCATTATTAATACTGGTAAAAAATTTTAAGATATGAGAAAGTCACCAAAAATTCCTGAACCCCTGCTATAGACTGAATTATGTCCCCTAAAATTAGTATGTTGAAGCCCTAACCCTCAAATCGGATGATATTTGGAGACAGGGCCTTTGGGAGGTAATTAGGTTTAGATGAGGTCATGAGGGTAGGGCCCCCATGAGAGGATTAGTGAGTGCCCTTAAAAGAAGAAATATCAGATACCCCCTTCTCTCTCCCCCCACATCAGGTGAGGACATAATGAGAAGGCTGCTGTCTGCAAGACAAAAAGAGGGTTCTCACCAGAAACCAAATCAGCCTGACCTTGATCTTGGACTTCCAGCCTCCAGAACAGGGAGAAAATAAATTTCTGTTGTTTAAGCCACCTAGACTATGGTATTTTGTTATGGCAGCCGAAGCTAAGACAAGCACTACGTCCTTCTTTTTCCATTTCTTGATCTCTTCCTGAGAGTTAAAGTAGATTGAGCAAAGGAGAAACTCTGTTCTAACCTTTGCCTCTTGTCATCCTTGAGTAGAACTCACTCTGTTCCTCAGGTTGTACTGTTCTACTAGGCAGTGTATTTGCATACATACTGATAAATATAAATGCCAGAGAACCCACTGTTAGTAGAAACTGGAGAAAGAACAGTAAGAGAAAAACACGAGCTAAAAAGGACAAACAAATTCAGCCCTACAACTTCTGTGTTCCCTACTTCTACAGCATCTCTGCCCGTGTCCTTCAATGGCTCTTGAACAGAAAACATTAATATTTTATCAATGGTTCCTAATAAACCATTAATATACTTCAGGGGCACTGTCATCTCCCTTACTTATAATGTGATAGACCAAAGGCTACATAATAATAACTAACTGAATCCCTTCCATAGAAGGGTATTATTTGAGTATAGTTTTGTTTTTTAATTTGAATGAAAGTGCTTTTAGGCAGGACATACATCCTTTCCTTCCATCCAAATCCTTGTTTCTCCCTACTGTCACCTATACCTGAGGGCATGAAACGTAGGGAGAACTAGGATATGAATTAGAAAGTTATTATTATTATGTTGTTATGTTACAGGCATACCTTGGAGATACTGTGGGTTTGGTTCCAGACCACCACAATAAAGTGAATATCACAGTAAAGTGAGTCACATGAAGTTTTTGGTTTCCTAGAGCATACAAGAGTTATGGTTATACAATAATGTAGTGTATTAAGTATGTAATACCATTATGTCTTAGAAAACAATGTATATACCTTAACCAAAAAAATAATGCTATTGGAAAAATGGTACCAATAGATATGCTCAACACAGGGTTGCCACAAACTTTCAATTTGTAAAAAAACCCAAAAACCCCCAATATCTGTGAAGCACAATAAAGCAAAGTGCAATAAAACTTATAGCTGTGTTGTTGTTATTAATAGGGGAAATTCAATGTCAAACAAAGACATCCCAGAAGAAACATCTGAGACGGCTTTAAAAAAATGAATTGTGGTTTACCAAGTAAGACAAAGGAATAAAAGCATTCTGGGAAGAAACCATACCATATGTAAAAGCTTAGAGGCATGAAAGAGCATGATAAGCTCGAGTAACTAGAAGCAGATTAGTAATACAAGGGCATAAAGCTGCAGGATCAGGTTGCGGGGTAGATGAGGCTAGAAAGTATGGCAGTAGCCAGATTACTGAGTCTCGTATCACCATACTCTGGAGCTTGGCCAGTTAGGAGAGAACATAGCCCTGGGTCATGGGACAATACACTAGGAAAAGAGTCCTTAGAGGCAGGAAGGCCCTAAGGAGTGATTCTTATAATGAATCTATCTGATGTCTGCTGGGGGGTCATTCCCTTTAAAGCCAAACCAAGGTTTCCACATTGTTTGTAGGAAAAAAATGGAAACCTTTAACATTAGATACCCAATTTCTCTGGAAGCCCCAGTAGCCTTCCTTAAACCTCAAGGTTCTCCTGTGGCGTGACTGCTCACCTCCCTGGAACAGAGTGCTGTGGGTCTATTTTATAAGGATACCTCAATTATACTCATTCACAGTGACCTTTAGACCACAGACCCAGCTATACTCACTTCCTGCATTACAGAAACTCCTTTTTCTTCCTCACCCCACAGCAATTTCTCTCTCTTGACTGGCTTCCTGTGATCTATTCATTTAGCACTCGAAGGGACCTGAAACAGTATAGCGAAGCCACAGACCTTATTACTTCTAAACTTAAAGGAAATACAATGGGTTTCCCTTACCGGGTATCATTGTAAAACTTGATTCTTCCTCTAATTCAATAGTTAAACACTGCTGAATAAAACTAAGAAGGACCTCACTTTAACTAAATTTCACAATACAAAATACATACTATGTAAGATGTGCACAATGAAGCATACAAATTAAGACAGAGGTCACAAACTCAAATACCTATGGGGGGTCAGGAAAGTACTGTAAACAAATGAATAAGACCCAGGGCCTATACGTATGTTTTTGACAGAGACATGCTTTATTCACCCATTACAGACAAAGAAATATTCTCCACTTTGGCAAAGAAATATGTTCCCCCACATTCGGTATCTATAGATAAAGATAGGCTCTCTCCATCTAGCTTTCATTTTCCCACATTTAAAATAGAAATGGATACAGGATATAGTTCCCCTTAAATCTACCACAAGAAAAAAGCAGCACCATTTAGTGTAGCATTTTCTCAAAGTGATATGACAGACATTTGGGGACAGAATAATTTACAAGACTATCCCATGCATTGGCACTAAAAGCTAGTTTTAAAAAAGAAAAAAAGCTAGTAGCCAGCCTCAGTCATTCATTTGTTATTCATATAATATCTGATAAATTAAATTTTTGATTCAATTATCCTTAATAAACAAAACATTTCAGATATACTATATACAGTATGCTTCTGTTAATTCATTTTTCATAAAAGAAAATATACTCTTTATAAAAGATTCATATGGTACAGGATTACAGTAAAAGTCTCTCTCCCTAGAAATAATCACTATTAATAAGTCTTATGTACTTCCCAGATACTTCCTATTTAAACATACACAACATATGTACTTTTTAAATTAAAAAAAAATTTTCTTAACATCTTTATTGGAGTATAATTGCTTTACAGTGGTGTGTTAGTTTCTGCTTTATAACGAAGTGAATCAGCTATACATATACATATATCCCCATATCTCTTCCCTCTTGCGTCTCCCTCCCACCTTCTCTATCCCACCCTTCTAGGTGGTCACAAATCACCGAGCTGAGCTCCCTGTGCTATGCGGCTGCTTCCCACTAGCTATCTATTTTACATTTGGTAGTGTATATGTGTCCATGCCACTCTCTCACTTCGTCCCAGCTTCCCCTTCCCCTCTCCGTGTCCTCAGGTCCATTCTCTACATCTGTGTCTTTATTCCTGTCCTGCCCCTAGGTTCGTTAGAACTTTTTTTTTTTTTTAGATTCCGTATATATGTGTTAGCATGCGGTATTTGTTTTTCTCCTTCTGACTTACTTCACTCTGTATGACAGACTCTAGGTCCATCCACTTCACTACAAGACACTATATCCATTGCTTATCACTGTTTTTGTTTTTGTTTTTTTTTTAACACAATGGACATCTTTCCATTATCAGTACATATAGATCTCAATATAGTATTTTAAAAACAAAAAAAATAATATTCTGTAAAAATCTATAAACAGACCTGTTTTGGATGCACCACCTACAGAACTCATTCTTCACTCCATCAGAAATGTTAACCTTGACCGTCAGTATCTTCAAATTTTCTCCACGGTTAATTGCCAGAATCTGAGTGCAAACATATATGGCAAAGACTGATGATCCACAAAATACATAAATGATCAATTTAACCAGTCAATATTTGTGAAACAAACTGGGTGGTTATCCAGCCTAGAGCTATATCAATTTTGTATTCATTTATTTACTAAGAATGTATTCAAAAATAATCATTTCTTTATATTTTTTTCAAGTATTTTCAAAATAAAATACAGGTACAAAGCCTATGATATTCACAGGAAGAGACAGTGTTGATCTAAAAACCTCATTTCAGATTCTACTAATTGAAAGTTTTTGATCATCTAGAGTTAGAAAGATATACTTTTTATATTTGTGAAAAAACATTACTAAGATAAATACAAACATGGAAATTTCTAAGTGGAATATTTAATAACTATTGTTACCATTTATTGAGCACTTACTAATTGTCAGGCCCATCTAAGCACTTTAAATACATTAACTCATTTATCTTCAAAGCCACCAGTGACGTATGTATTAACATCTTACTCTTGTATGATAATTTTTCTAAGACTAACTTGTCCTAAAATCACAAAGCTAGAAAGTAGCAAAGGAGGAATTTAAATGCAGATCGACCTGTCTCTGCTTTTAATTAATATATTAGAAGAACAATTGTTTTAAAACACATTAAAAACACTCCTTAAAGAAAAGCAAACAAACCTAAAGCAAGAAGAAGAAAGGAAATAATAAAGAACAGAGGGAAAATTAATAAAATGGAGAGTAGAAAAACAACAAAAAATATCAACAAAACCAAAAGTTGGTTCTTGGAAAATATCAACAAAATTGACAAACCTTTCACTAGAGTGACCAAAGAAAAAAGGGAGACATTCCAATTATCAAAATCAGGAATGAAAGAGGGGCCATTAATATGAATGTTATAGAAATAAAAAGGATCATAAGAGAATACTATGAACAACTGTATGCCAAATTGGATCACTTAAATAAAATGAACAAATTCCTAAAAAGACACAAACTTCTAAACTAGAATAAAAAAGAAATAGAAAATTCAAAATTATCTATAACAAGAGATAGAATTAATAATTTTAATATTTCCCACAAGGAAATATCCAGGCTCATATGGCTTCACTGCTGAATTCTGCCAAACATTTAAAAAAGAATTAATAGGAATTCTTCACAAACTCTTCCAAAAATACAATAGAAGAAAAAACTTTCTGACTCTATTTACCCTGTTCTTGCAAGAACACTGCAAGAGAAAAGTAAAGACCATTGCCTCTTATGAATATAGATGTAAAATTTCTCAATAAAATACTAGTAAACTAAACCCAGAAACATATAAAAAGGATTATACACAAGGATCAAAAGGGATTTACTCCAGAAAAGCAAGGTTGGTTTAACATCCAAAAAAGAAGTAATGTAATACATCATAACTATAGAATAAAAACAAAAATTACATGATCATTTCAATAGATGCAGAAAGAATATTTGAGAAAATTCCAGCAGTTGTTCATGATAAAAATACTCAAGAAACTAGGAAGAGAAAACAAATTCTTCAACATGATAAAGGGCACATACAAAAACTCCACAGATAACATAATGTTTAATAGTGAAAGACTGGATGCTTTCCCTCTAAGATTACAAGGGTGTCTCCTCTTACACTTCTATTCAATATTGTACTGGAGGTTCTATCTAGGGAAATTAGGCAAGAAGAAGAAATAAAAGGCCTCTAGATTGAAAAGAAAGAAGTTAAAACTATCTCTATTTGCAGATACTATGATCTGTATACAGAAAATCATAAGGAAACCACTATAAAACTGTTAGAACTAATAGAGTCTAGCAAGGTTGCAGGATAATCAATTTCTACACACTAGCAATAAACACCCTAAAAATAATTTTTTAAAATTCCATTTACCATACCACCAGTACAAATAAAATACTTTCCAATAAATTTAACAAAAGAAGTTCAAAATTATACACTGAGAACTATAAAATATTGTTTTTAAAAAAAACTGAAGAAGACCTAAATAAATGGAAAGACATCCCAGGTCCATGGATCAAAAGGCTTAATATTGCTAAATGGCACTAATCCCCAAATTACTTCATAAATTCAATGTGATCCCTATCAAATCCCAGCTAGCTTCTTTGCAGAAATTGACAAACTAATTCTAAGATTAATATAGAAATGCAAGGGACCCAGAATAACCAAGTCTATTTTGTAAAAAAAGAACAAACCTGGAAGACTCCCACTTCTCAAATGCAAAAATTACTACAAAACTACAGTAATCAAGACAGTGTGGTACTGGCATTAGAGATAAACATACAAATGAATGGAATAGAATTCAGAGTCCAGAAATAAATCTATACATCTACCGTCAAGTGAATGTCAACAAGGGTGCTAAGACAATTAAATGGGGAAAATACAGTCTTTTCAACAAGTGATGCTGGGACAATTGATGGCCAAATTCAAAAGTATGAAGTTGGACAGCTTCTTCACACCATACACAAAAATTAGCTCAAAACTGATCATAGACCTTAATATAAAAACCAAACCTATAAAATGCTTAGAAGAAAATACTTGAGAAAATCTTCATGACCTTGAGTTACATAAGGCCTTAGGTAAAACACCACACGCATAATCAACACAAGAAAAAAATAAATAGATTGGATTTCAACAAAATTATAATTTTTATATCTCAAAGGATACTATCAAAAAATTGAAAAGAAAGCACTTAGCACAGGAGAAAAGTTTTGCAAATCATGTATCACATACAGGACTTATATCTAGAACACACAAATATCTCTTATAACTCAACAATAAAAAGACACAACCTAACAAAAATGTGCAAAAGGTCTAAAGAGACATTTTTTTCAAAGATAATATAGAAATGTTCAATAAGTACATGAAAAGATGCTCAACATCATTAGTTAGAAGAGAAGTGCAAACCAAAACCATAATGAGAAATCAGTTCATACTAAAATGGCCATAATCAAAAAGATAGACAGGGACTTCTCTCATAGTTCAGTTGTTAAGAATCCACCTGCCAATGCAGGGGACACGGGTTCAAGTCCTGGTCTAGGAGGATCCCACATGCCACAGAGCAACTAAGCCTGTGTGCCACAACTACTGAGCCTGCGCTCTAGAGCCTGCAAGCCACAACTACGGAGCCCGCAAGCCACAACTACGGAGCCCAAGTGCCACAGCTACTGAAGCTTGTGCGTCTAGAGCTTGTGCTCCACAACAAAAAGAAGCCACTGCAATGAGAAGCCTGCACACCACAATGAATAGTAGTCCCCGCTTGCTGCAACTAAAGCCCACGTGCAGCAACAAAGACCCAATGCAGCCAAAAATAAAATAAATAAAATAAAATTTATATTAAAGAAAAAGATAGACAATAAGTATTGGTGAGGATGTAAAGAAACGGAACTCTTATAAACTGCTGGTGGGAAGGTAAAATGGTATAGCCACTCTGGAAAACAGCAACCTTAATTTATATAAATTCTAAAGGTATTTTCAAGTAAAATGTTAAATATAGAATAAATCCTCAAAGTTTAAAAAATTACAGATACTGGGGCTTCCCTGGTGGTGCAGTGGTTGAGAATCTGCCTGCCAATGCAGGGGACACGGGTTCGAGCCCTGGTCTGGGAAGATCCCACATGCCATGGAGCAACTAGGCCCGTGAGCCACAACTACTGAGCCTGCATGTCTGGAGCCTGTGCTCCGCAACAAGAGAGGCCGTGACAGTGAGAGGCCCCCACACCGCGATGAAGAGCGGCCCCCGCTTGCCGCAACTAGAGAAAGCCCTCACACAGAAACGAAGACCCAACACAGCCAAAAATTAATTAATTAATTAATTAATTAATTTTAAAAAATTACAGATACTTTAAAAAAATTCTTTAAATATATTTGAGAAATTTCTAAGGTAAACATTGGCAGAAATGAAATAATCAGTTAAAAATAAACTTTTAATACAAAATAAACTTTAGTTTGGGCTGGACAAAGTCTTCAATGTCTGCCAGCTCTCTGAAATACTGAAAGGAAGACTGAACAGTAAATAGAAGTTCTTCATCCAAGAATTTATCAGTAATAAATTCATTCATGCAGAATACAATATTATAGGGGAAAAAGAGTTATTTAATTCTGATTTATATAAATACACTATTAGGGACTTCCCTGGTGGTGCAGTGGTTAAGAATCCGCCTGCCAATGCAGGGGACACGGGTTTGATCCCTGGTCCGGGAAGATCCCACATGCCGTGGAGCAACTAAGCCTGTGCGCCAGAACTACTGAGCCCGCGTGCCGCAACTACTGAAGCCCATGCGCCTAAAGTTCGTGCTCCGTAACAAGAGAAGCCACTGCAATGAGAAGCCCACACACCACAACAAAGAGTAGCCCCCGCTCGCCGCAATTTGGGAAAGCCCACGCGCAGCAACGAAGACCCAATGTGGCCAAAAAAAAAAAAAAAAACCCAAATAAATAAAAATATAAATACACTATTATATCAAAATATATTATTGGAGGGTGCTTTTTTTCCCACCATACCTAGTAAAGTCATAGGTCAAACTTTAAAAAATCTTAACATAGAAGATCCATGGTATAAAAGGGAGTAGAGTAGCAGAAACAGAGCTTGGGGCAAAAACTGAGGTTGAAAGTAAATACAGAGTTAAAGCAGAATTACTGTAGATGGCAGCACTGAATGTGAAACAGGTATTTTAAAGGACAAAGAAAGTGAGACATCAGTGAAAGAAGCTACAAAAAAGAACGGGAAGGCTGAGTTACAAATTCACGTGGTGGAAAGTAGCACATTAAGGACCAATGTGGAGAAGAAAGAAAACAAGATGCAGCTTGCAGAATTAATTTAGTAGACAGCTATAACAGCTCTTCCCACAGCATTTGGAGAAGGAGTTCCAGGTACCATTGTTCCTTTACCCACTGTCTGTTGTCACTCTCCCTCACTTCTGTATTCTGGGATGCTGTATGCTGGGCTATCTAGGTGAAAGCTGAAAAACAGAGTCTGGAGTCAGGGACATGAGGCCTTAGCACTACAGGGATTAAAAATCCATCTCTGTGAGCTAGCATATCATCACTCTAGCCTGCAAGATAACTAGAAAGTTATTCTCAAAACACAGGTCTGTTTTTCAAAACTGATATTCCCAAAATGTTCTACTTTCTCAGGTCTTAAGACTGTCACACTTAGAAGCCTGTGTTAGTCACAAACTTAGATTCAACCACAAACTAACTCAGAATGCCACACGTGCTAAGCACACTAGTGAAAATGCAGAGACCAAAATGTTTTCAAGCAAATACTAGAAAGACTAAGTTTTAATAGAATAAAAAGTATTCATATTTTTCCAAAGTTGCAATAAAATTAAATCAAATAAAGGGAGATAAAATCCAGCAGCAAAATCATTTCTGCAAAAGGAATTTTAGTATTTTAGTCACTGGTTTTATTAAAAATTCTTTTTCATTAGGCTCTATCAGTAGACAATAGCTAGGTAAGTAAAATTTCACTCTTCTAACAATTTTTCCAATTATCAAAAGTATTCATTTCACCCCATATGATACAGTGTACACAAAAGTAAAAAGAACAACTTAGATATAATAGAGAAACACTTCAAAAGTTCAACAGCAGGGACCATGTCATCTACATACCCCAAGTAGGCACCAATACATAATAAGTGTTCAAGACGTATTTGTAGCCTAACTAAAGACTCTTCATGTTATGTTACACACACACACACACACACACACACACACACACACACACACACAGAATAATAACATACCTTTTCATATTTATACCACCGTAAGTTTTTTTAATTACATTTTTAAGGAAGTAACTAAACATTATCAATGAAAAGTGACGAATTCTCGTCTTTTTCATGATCCTCTCCTTATAACAGTAAAATTCAGAAAGGAAGAAATAATAAATTTAAAAAATGATTCATTGAGGAATTTCAGGTTTAAAGAACGCTGGCAGGCCCCTCATTCTAAATCCCCCCCTCATACTCCTATAAAACCAATAAAGTGAATAAATAGAACAACACAGGACCCACATCCTCAGCATTTCTAAGAAACAGAGAATTAGATTGACATCTGATTTCAAAAACAAGCAAACAAAAAAAAAACCTTGCAAAGTAAGACAACAACAGAGCAACACGTTTGACAAACTTAAGGAAAGAAAGTGCAAACAAAAAATATTATACTGGGCTTCCTTAGTGGCGCAGTAGTTAAGAATCTGCCTGCCAATGCAGGGGACACAGGTTTGAGCCCTGGTCCGGGAATATGCCACATGCCGCGGACAACAAAGCCCATGCGCCACAACTACTGAGCCTGTGCTCTAGAGCCCACGAGCCACAACTACTGAAGCCCGTGCGCCTAGAGCCTGTGCTCCGCAACAAGAGAAGCCACCGCAATGAGAAGCCCATGCACCGCAATGAAGAGTAGCCCCCCCTTGCCACAACTAGAGAAAGCCCACGTGCAGCAACGAAGACCCAATGTAGCCAAAAATAAAATAAAAAATAAATTTAAAAAAAATCATTGGGTTATTAAAAATATATATATTTACTGAGCTAAGCTATCCTTCAAGTATCAAGGACATAGGAAACAACTGTGACTGTGTAAAAACTCAGAATTACAGGCATATCTCAGAGACATTACAGGTTCAGTTCCAGACTACTACAATAAAACAACATCACAATAAAGCAAATCATACACATTTTTTAGTTTCCCAGTGCATATAAAGGTTATGTTACACTATACTTTAGTCTAGGTGTGCAATAACATTATGTCTAAAAAAAAAAGATGTACATACCTTAATTTAAAAGTGGCTATCATCAAAGAGAACACAAATAACAAATGTTGGAAAGGATGTGGAGAAAAGGGTACCCTGTACATTGTTGCTGGGAATGTAAATTGGTGCAGCTACTGTGGAAAACAGTTTGGAAGTTCCTCAAAAAACTAAAACTAGGGCTTCCCTGGTGGCACAGTGGTTACGAATCCGCCTGCCAATGCAGGGGACATGGGTTTGAGCCCTGGTCTGGGAAGATCCCACACGTCACAGAGCAACTAAGCCCATGAGCCACAACTACTGAGCCTGCCCTCTAGAGCCCGTGAGCCACAACTACTGAACCTGCGTGCCACAACTACTGAAGCCCACGCACCACAACTACTAAAGCCTGCATGCCTAGAGCCTGTGCTCTGCAACAAGAGAAGCCACTGCAATGAGAAGGCTGCGCAACACAACGAAGAGTAGCCCCTGCTCACTGCAACTAAAGAAAGCCCATGCTCAGCAACAAAGACCCAACAGAGCCAAAAATAAATAAATTAATTAAAAAACAAAACAAAACAAAACCTAAAACTAGAACTACCATATGGCCCAGGATTCCACTCTTGGGTATATACCCAAAACAAAAACACTAATTTGAAAAGATAAATGCACCCCAATGTTCATAGCAGTATTATTTACAATTGACAAGATATGGAAGCAACCTAAGTGTCCATCAACAGAAGAATGGATAAAGAAGATGTGACAGATAGACAGACAGATATAGATACACACTGTGGAGTACTACTCAGCCATAAAAAAGAACAAAATTTTGCCATTTGCAACAACATGGATGGACTTGGAGAGTATTATGCTAAGTAAAATAAGTCAGAAAGAGAAAGACAAATACTGTATGATATCACTTTTATACGGAATATAAAAAACACAACAAAGTAGTGAACATAGCAAAAAACAAACAGACTCACAGATATAGAGAACTAGAGTACCAGTGGGGAGAGGGAAAGAAGGAGGGGCAAAGATAGGGTAAGGGGATTAAGAGGTACAAACTATTAATATTATGTATAAAATAAGCTACAAGGATATATTGTACAACACAGGGAATGTAGCAAATATTTTATAATGACTACAAATAGAGTATAACCTTCAAAAATTGTGAATCGCTATATTGTAACCTATAATTTATATAATATTGTATATAAACTATACTTCAATAAAAATTAAAAATAAATTTTAAAAATTAAAAAATACTTTAATGCTAAAAAATCATAGTCATCATCTGAACCTTCAGCAAGCCACAATCTTTTTGCTGGTGGAGGGTCCTGCCTCCGTGTTGACGGCTGCTGTCTGATGGGGTGGTGGCTGCTGAGGGCTGGGGTGGCCGTGGCAATTTCTTAAAAGAAGACGACAACGAAGTTTGCCGCATCGACTGAATCTTCCTTTCAGGAACAATTTCTCTGTAACATGCAATGCTGATAGCATTTTACTCACAGTAGAACTCCTTTCAAACCTGGAGTCAATCCTCTCAAACCCTGACATTGCTTTATCAACTAAGTTGATGTAACACTCTAAATCACTTGTTGTCATTTGAACAATCTTCACCAGGAGCAGATCCCATCTCACAAAACCTCTTTCTTTGCTCATCCATAAGAAGTAACTCCTCATCAATTAAAGTTTAGTCATGAGATTTCAGCAATTCTTTCACATCTTCAGGCACCAGTTCTAGTTCTCTTGCTATTTCCATCACAGCTGCAGTTACTTCCTTTACTGAAGTCTGGAACCCTTAAAAGTCACCCATAAGGATTAGAATCAATTTCTTCCAAACTCCTATTAATATTGATATTATATCTCTTCCCACGAATCACAAGTGGTCTTAATGGCATCTAGAGTGGTGAATCCCTTCTAGAGGTTTTCAATTTACTTTGCCCAAATCCATCAGAGGAATCATTATCTATGGCAGCTATAGCCTTATGAAATGCATTTCTTAAATAATAAGACTTGAAAGTTGAAATGACTCCCTGACCCATGGGCTGCAGAATGGATGTTGTGTTAGCAGGCATGAAAACAACATTAATCTCATTGTACATCTCCATCAGAGCTCTTGGGTGATCAGATATATTGTGAATGAGCAGTAAAATTTTGAAAGGAATCTTTTTTCCTGAGCAGTAGGTCTCAACTGTGGGCTTAAAATATTTAGCAAACCATGTTGTAAACAGATGTGCTGTTATCCAGGCTTTGTTGTTCCATTTATAGAGCACTGGTAAATGAGCATTGGCTTCAATTTCAAGTCACCAGCTGCATTAGTCCCTAACAAGAAAGACCCTATCCTTTGAAGCTTTGAAGCCTTGAAGCCAGGCATTTTACTCCTCTCTAGCTATGAAAGTCCTAGATGGCACCTTCTTCAAGTATAAGGCTGTTTCGTTTATAATGAAAATCTGTTGTTTACTGTAGCTACCTTCATTAATTATCTTAGTTAGACCTTCTGCATAACTTACTGCAGCTTCTACATCAGCACTTGCTGCTTCACCTTGTACTTTTATTTTTTTTTTTAATAAATATTTATTTACTTACTTACTTATGGCTGCATTGGGTCTCCATTGTTGCGTGTGGGCTTTCTCTAGTTGCGGCGAGTGGGGGCTACTCTTCGTTGCAGTGCGCGGGCTTCTCTTGTTGAGGAGGCTTATCTTGTTGCAGGCCACAGGCTCTAGGCACGCAGGCTTCAGTAGTTGTGGCTCATGGGCTCTAGAGCGCAGGCTCAGTAGTTGTGGCACACAGGCTTAGTTACTCTGCGGCATGTGGGATCTTCCCGGACCAGGGATCAAACCCGTGTCCCCTGCATTAGCAGGCGGATTCTTAACCACTGTGCCACAAGGGAAGTCCCTCACCTTGTACTTTTATGTTATGGAGATGGCTTCTTTCCTTAAACCTCACGAACCAACCTTTGCTAACTTCAAACTTTTCTTCTGCAGCTTCCTTAACTCTCAGCCTTCATAGACCTGAATAGAGTTTGGGCCATGCTATGGATTAGGCTTTGGCTTAAGGGAGTGTTACAGCTGATTTGAACTTCTATCCAGACCACTGAAACTTTCTCCATATCAGCCATAAGGCTGTTTCACTTTCTTATCATTTGTGTGTTCACTAGAGTAGCGGTTTTAGTTCCCTTCAAGAACTTATCCTTTGTATTCACAACTTGGCTACCTATTTGGCACAAGAGGCCTAGATTGCAGCCTATCTTGGCTTTTGACATATCTTCCTCACTAAGCTTAATCATTTCTAGCTTTTGATTTGAAGTGAGAGATGTGCAACTCCTTCCTTTCACTGAACACTTAGGGGCCACTGTTGGGTTATTAAATGGCCTAATGTCAGTATTATTGTGTCTCAGGGAATAGGGAGGCCCAAGGAGGATAGAGACGGAGGGAACAGCTGGCCCGTGGAGCAATCAGAAAACACATAATACTTATCAATTAAGTTTGCTGTCTTATATGGGTGCAGTCATGGCACCTCAAAACAATTACAACAGTAACGTCAAAGATCACTGATCACAGATCACCAGAACAAATATAATAATAATGGAAAATTCTGAAATATTGAGAGAATTACCAAAATGTGACACAAGAGACACAAAGTCAGCAAGTGCTGTTGGAAAATGGTGCCAACAGACTTGTATGAAACACAGTTGCCACAAACCTTCAATCTGTAAAACACACAGTTATCTGCAAAGCACAATAAAGCAAAAAGCACTACGGAATCAGGCACACCTGTACTGTACACATAAAATCTTCTTGAGAAATATACAAGAGCAGAGGCCAGAAAACTATGGCCCATGGACCAAATCCAGTCTAACATCTGTTTTCATAAATAAAAGTTTATTAAAACACAACCATGCTCATTCATTTATGTATTAGCTGTGACTGCTTTCGTGCTGCAATGGCAGTTGTGTAGCTGCAGGAAGAGGCATCTAGCTCACAAAGTCTAAAATATTTTCTCCCTGATCCTTTACAGAAAAACTTTGCCAACTACATTCTAGACTAGAGAATAAGCTTCAATCAACTTAAAAGAAGACTGGAAAATTTTGGCAAAAGGACTAAGGGCAAGCATTTCATATAATTGTAGGGCTAAGAGTAAAACAAGGGTGAAATCAATTTCCATTAAGAAAATACAGGTTGCAATCCTGATACCAAAGTAGACTTCAAGCTAAAAACCATTAAACAAGATAAAGAAGGACAGTTCATAAGGTTAAGGCCACATGCTGGTTTTGGAATAGAACAGGGGAATACACACCACAATTTAAAGATGTTGTTAGGTGTGACATCACCAAAGTGGTGGAGTAGGGAATTCCAAAACTCCAAACCTCTACAAAAGCAACAAACTGGCAAAAACTGCCAGATTCTACTTTTTCATAACTCTGGAATCTAATCAAAAACTTACAACAATCAGAGGAACACTTAAAGAAGAAGCTGCAGAATTTTGGTGAAAGAGCACTTTTAACTTACCCACTTACCATCCTCCACTCTGCAGTTCAGCAGTGGCAGTGAAGATAACAGCCTACTTTTCTGGTGCAGTCTGCTAGTACCAGAGGGAGCAATATGGACCTTATTCTGAAAAGTTTGTGATTATGTGTTTCGATCTGTCTCATGGCTCCCTGACGGTTTGGCTCAAGGGCTTGCCTTTGTTTTGCTTATCTCAGAGCTTCCCCAGGAAGTTGCTGGGTGGCATTTGTTCAAAGTATTTAAAGGCAATGTGTTAGCTGCAGTTTCAAGGGGAAAGGGATAACACCTGGGGATAAGGGATTATAGTCAGGGCAACCATCAGACAGACCAGAAAAACCTGGGAAGGAAGAGGCTAGTAAAGGAGATAATTGAGAGGAAAGGGGCTTTTTAAAATTTCCACATATTTTAGGAAATCTAAGAGGTCATGCACGCATTCAGGACTAGACAGACAGCTGCTCTGAAAAGACCTGGGAAGACCTTAAGTTTTCACCTCTGTCTGACCTTTGAGCTCCACACAAAGACAAAGTGAAGGCTAAGGTAGAGTTGTAATCAGCCTCGCTAAGCATTGAAGGGTGCCCCAACATAGAGCAAATACGCAGGACCAGGAAAGTTATTTGTTTTGGCTCTAGGAATGAAGGAAATCTCTGTCAAGTAACTAGCTGTCCACTAAGTTAATAGACCAGGGACTTCAGTGGCCAAACATGACAAAGAATACAGACTACAGAAACAGTTTAGGAGTCGCTAAATAAACCACAAAATCCCATGACAGCAACAACAACAAATGCCGGGGAGGGGGGAAGAATCTGATTTTCAGTGTTGCCAACTTATAATATTCAAAATGACAAGTTTTAACAAAAAATTACATGGCAGGCAAAGAAACAAGAAAATATGACCCATTTACAGAAAAAAGAAATTAACAGAAACCATCTCTGAGGAAGTTCAGACTTAGGCATTACTAGACACACTTTAAACTGTTTTAAATATGCTCAAAGTTAAAGGAAATCAGAGTCCTAAAGGAAATCATGAGCATGTTATCCCAACAAATACAGAATATCAATAAAGAGCTGGGTATTATAAAAAAGAACCAAAGAGAAATTCTTTAGCAAAAAAGTACAATGACTGAAATGAAAAATTTACTAGAGGTGTTCAATATTTGAACAATCAGAAGAAAGAATCAGCAAACTTGAAGATATGTCAGTTGAGATTACATAGTCTGAGAAGAATTAAAAAAAAGAAAAAAATAAATAAACAGAGGCTAAGAGACTTGTGGGACACTCTCAAGCATGCCAAAACACATATAATGGGAGACCCAGGAGAAAAGGGATCAAAGAATATTTGAAGAAATAATGGCCAAAATTTTCCCAATTTTGATCAGAAACATCTAACTACACAACCAAAAATCACAACAAACTCCAAGAAAAATAAACTCAAAGAGATCCACAGCAAGACAAATTATAATCAAATTGTCAAAAGTCAGAGAATCTTAAATGTAGCAAGAAAATCAAGTGCAATCATCATGTGCAAGGGCTCAGTGAGATTAACAGCTGATTTCTCATCAAAACCATTAAGGCCAGAAGATAGTGGGGTAACATATTCAAAGTGCTGAAAGAAAAAACTGTTAACCAAGAATTCTATATTCAGAAAATCTATGTTTTGCAAGATAAAAAAATTCTGGAGATTGGTTGCACGACGTTAATATACTTAACATTACTAAACTGTACACTTAAAAACAGTTAAGATGGTAAAGTTTATATGTATTTTATCACAATTAAAATTAATTTTAAAAAGTAAGGAGAAATTAAGACTTTACAGATAAAAACTGAGGGAGTTTACTTGCCCTACCTGAAATGTTACAGAAAGTCCTCCAGGCTGAAATAAAATCTGGATAGTAACTCAAAAACATACAAAGAAGTAAAGAATACTGGTAAAGGTAGCTACAAAGGTAAATACAAGTCAGTATTATTGTATTTTTGGTTTGTAAAAAAAAAATTTTTCTATATGATTTAAAGCCACATTCCACAATGTAGATATATAACCTATAACTACAATTAGGATAAAAATTAATAAAATGAAATGTGAAATTAAAAGACTGAGATATGAGTATGATTTATATAACTGAGATCTCTCATACTTTATTTATTCTAAATCAGTTATCTCTGTTTTGTATTTCACATGGAAAAGATCCAGAATTGAGCTCAAATCCAAGCATACTGGGAAAGAAACTCTAATAAGAAAGGTCACCAGCCAGAGAGTCAAGATACGGAAGTGTTATACTGTTAGCACAGCTAATAAGTCTCAGTGTCATTTACTAAATTCTGTGGGTCTTGAGTTCCTCATTTGTCAAATGGGGAGGATATAACAATATTATAAAAATTTATATGAAGGAAGAAAATAGTTTATTGAAAATTCTTTAGTAAATAAATAAATCTGAGGTATTGTCATTATTACTACTATCAGCATGCATAAGCAGTTTTCTTATTTACCTGGTGATGTTGGATGTTTCTTATGTTGCATGAAAAATTTTGGTAGAGCAGAAACTTATCAACATCTTTTTCATTTACTTTTTTTGAGGATACCTTTGCCAGAGATGACTGGATACAAATATATCTAGTTTGGCACCTGTTCAGATACACAAATATTCAAACATTAAGTAGCTATTAATATGTGCTTTAGTAAAGAAACACGTTATATAGAAAGAAGATTAACAAAAAACTAAATGAGATTTACCACACGAGATTTTTTTTTTTAATGATGCTCAACTATAAAAATGTTATTGACCCATCAAAAGGGGACTCCTCGCCTATTCATGCTAGCATAGGTGTTCCAGATCTATTTATATTTCAACCCAATCCTCCCATAAAATGCCTAAATGAGTTCAGATACTATCTGCAGTTATGCAAGAGACTAATAACTCTGGCCTAGATATCATCCTTTTCTAACTACTGAGTTAGAGAGTCAGAACCAATTAAAAGCTAAAAAGAAGGGAAACAAGATGATGTGTCAGGACAGCTTCCAATGACAATTTATGAAATTGAACCAAATTTCAGCAGCATAATTACTTGTAAAAACCCATTTAAAAACCTGCACAGGGCTTCCCTGGTGGCGCAGTGGTTGAGAGTCCGCCTGCTGATGCAGGGGACACGGGTTCGTGCCCCGGTCCGGGAGGATCCCACATGCCGCGGAGCGGCTGGGCCCGTGAGCCATGGCCGCTGAGCCTGCGCGTCCGGAGCCTGTGCTCCGCAACGGGAGAGGCCACAACGGTGAGAGGCCCGTTTCAAATAATAGATTAATATTGACCTTATGGTGTAGTTCTATTTAGAAAATTGAGCTTGAACTATGGATAATTATGTGTATATATTTCTTACAATGTTTTAAGACACTGAATTAAAAAAAAAAAAAAAAACCTGCACAATTCTCCTACTTCAACTCATTCCTGTGAGGGCCACTGAGGAAAAAGAAAAATTCTCTCCCTTACATTAACAAAAACCCTGACAAGCTACAGTAGTCAACCGGTTCCTTTTCACCTTTACTCTCCTCTGCACAGCTCACACAGCTAGAGATGTGGAGAGAGAGGAAGAGCAGACCTCTGCCAAACCCTGTCCTCTGATACACAGAAGGAAAGGAAGGACAGAGTGCCTAAAAATAAGGTTTTTAAAATAATATCTTTTTTTAATGAGGCATAAAATCCATAAGCCCAAGTACGGTCTAGGTCAAAGGGTTTTACTCTCTTATAAATTGGGACTATGATACTATGGATAAGCTGCTCTCTCCATCAGCTAAAATTCATTTTGAGGTCAGCACTTTTATCCATACCTGATATTAAACATTCTCAAGTTAACCCAACCACTGGTAAACATTATAAAATTAAGTGCATACAACTCAATACGTTTGAAAAGCAATGCCACCCATTCTAAATGGTTATGAATCTCTCTGTAGCATATATTGCACAATGCAGTGGTTTTTAAACTCTGTTCCTCAGAGGCCTCTGCTAAGATGATTCAGGGTAAGGAGGATGAACAGGCAGAGCTCCAGGCTCCCTGCCCAGAATTCAATTAAAGCAACTTTGCTTTTATGTTTTATGTATTCAGGTTCTGTTGCTTGAGCAGAGAGCTGTGCTACTGAAAAAAAAATTTTAATTTTTAAAAGTCTGAAAATAAAGTTTTTAATGAACACTGGAGTTAGCACTAACAATGCGACCCTTAACATCATGAGTCCACAAAGCAGAAAACTCTGAGAGTTACTCACAATTTCCGAATGAAGTCAAGCGTGTCTTTGTCTTTAGCAATCATGTCTGCTAAAATATGCTGCACTCCTGTTTCAATATCCTGGAGTGCTGAAAGCCCTTTAGGAGAAGGGTAAGAGGGAAAACAAAAGCAAGAACTACAGATTGGTTTTTAAATCTATAATTAAATCACAATAAATTTATTCCAGTCAAAATAAAACCTTAAGTTGACAAACTTAAGACAGAAGAGTATCCTCTGTGGTGACCTAAATGGGAAAGAAATCCAAAAAAGAGGGGATATATGTATACATGTAGCTGTACAGTGGCAACTAACACAACATTGTAAAGCAACTATACTCCAATAAAAATTTAAAAAACAAACAGAAAGACAGAAAAGTATCATAGTAGTGACTAGCTTCCCTCAGCAACAAAATCAAGTCTCCAAAAACAATAATACAGGACCTTAACATACCATATAACCTAGTGGTGAAAAATGCAGCTCTGGAGCCAGCTGCCTGGTCTAATCCTGGCTCCACCACCTACCAAATGTATGACCCTGGGCAAATTACTTGTTCTCTCTGTGCCTCTGTGCCATTTTTATAGTTTCCTATAAAAATGGAATAATAATAGTATCTACTTAATGAAGTATTTACAAAGATTAAGCATTATAGGATTAAGCATTATAGGTTATAGGAAATATATATTAATAGAGTCATATCACAAGGTATACTATTTCATTCCAGTTACAAAAATTCTCCTTGGCAAATAATTTTATTAATATTCCTATTTTGGCTTATGAGACAGTTATTTACATTTTCAATGACCTATTTGAATTTCTCAAACCTCAAATGAGCACAAAACAAGAGCCATTATGTGGTTGTTCATCTTCACAGCTGAATTGTCTACCAATGGCACATTAAGTCCTCTCCAAGTGCTTTCAGTTTGCTAATTTACAGCAGTGTGTCTTGTACATTATGGCCCCTGCAATATCAACTTATACACTGAGAGAGATCATTTGCAATGCATTATTTATTTCTTTTGTCTTTATTGTTCTATTTCCATTAAAGCTTCTTTTTTTTTCTTCCATTAAAACTTGAATTACACAAGCACTGAGTATCATAAGTATGTTTTTCTGAGGGTATGGTTTTAGTGAGTAACAAGTACAGAAGACAAAGAGGACAGGAGGACAAGCTTACAGAGTAATTAATAAAGAGAAAATGTCTTGTTGGGTTGTATTATGATAACTGATAACTGATCTTAACTCATGATATAACTGCATTTATTCCAAAGAAATTTAAAGAAAGAAATTTGGCCACTGAAATTAATAGGAATCCTGTTTACATTTTAAGAGAGTTTCCCTATGAGGGAATTTTCAGGAACAAATTACCTTTGAGAGGTGGAAGAATGTATATGTAAAGACTTGCAACAGCTGTGGCGCATAGTCAGGAGTCAGTAAGTGTCTGCTCTTGTGTTAGCTTTCTCACTACATCAGTCTTTATCCTAGAAAACCACTCACTATGCATTCATTCCTGGAGTCCAAAAGTACCTCACAGCATCATTACCCGAAGTTTAATGAGAATACCAGGGTGAGAAGTCAGTAGTAAAGATGGAACCTACAATGAGACCAATTAATGAGAGAGACTAGAAAGAGGAAATTATAGATTTTGCAATTTTAACAATGGGCTTTTGTAAAGCCCACATCATTCAGGGGAATACAATTTGTAAACCTTATGTTATCAAACCTACTTAGTAGGAACTCAGTATGTGTGTGAACTAAGGAAAACTTTGTACCAGAGGAGGTGAAGAGTGGAAGGAAATAAAATAGACCAGAAGAGAAAAATAAAAACTGACCATAAATCATTATGCATCTAACATTCTGAAAGCTCCAATGTTTGATTCTATTGATAATAAAATATACCATCACTGGGCACAGATAGTTCCCACTGTGGCTAACCTTAATGCTTGGCTATATGGTCTCAGTTAATATTAAAATATTAAAGTTGCAAACATTTGAAAATATAACGAAAAAAATAAAACAAACTTGAATTTTACTCATTTCAACCCATCTCTAAATTCAAATATTTACCACTACTTTTTCTTTTCATTATTGCCCTTTTCAATATAGATATTAGGATGTGTGTATTTGTGTATGAGCAGATATTCATATTTTCACAGGCACATACTTAATTTTTTTAATTGCAAATTCACATTTGCCAGATTATATAAAATAAACATAGGTTTTGGTATGCTTATTCTCTACAGTTTAGTACATCCTGTAGATTTTGTTGTCAGAGACTGCCCCCTACAGACACTCTCCCAGCCTAAAGGAAGGAAGGCTAAAAGGAACTAGAATGAGAGTAGTAATCACCAGAGCATCAATCTCCCCATTCAATCCTAGCAGAGCACTCCTTGGAAAAAGCCACTCTTACTCAAAAAGCTCTCACTCCAAGCCTCATTTTGACAATAAAACCAATATACCTTGACACGTATCAGTTGACACTTTCCTTGGGTTCTTCTTAGAAATATCTCCCTTACCCCCTTCCTCTCTCATTCTCTCCTGTGCACGCACACACACAAAGTTAAAGGAAGATTCACTTAAGAAAAAGACAAACACTTTATTCGTGGAGAGTAGAAGTGTGGAAGTAGGACTTCACTTTACAATCCATGTCTGTCCGAATTGTTGAAGTTCTTTTTAAAAAGTAGATATGATTTTTATAATTAAATAAGTTTTTAGAAATAGAATAAAAATTTTAAAAGACAATACAGAAGGATCTTTATAACCTTGGATATAAAGGAAATTCTTTAAAAAGAAGAAGAAGCAATTATCTAAAAAGAAAAGATTAACAAAATTGAAAAGATTAATAAATTAACTATGATAAAACTAAGACCTGCTATTTACCAAAAGACAGCATAAAGAAAGTGAAAAGAGGGCTTCCCTGGTGGTGCAGCGGTTGAGAGTCTGCCTGCCAATGCAGGAGACACGGGTTCGTGCCCCGGTCCGGGAGGATCCCGCATGCCGCGGAGCGGCTGGGCCCGTGAGCCATGGCCGCTGAGCCTGCGCATCCGGAGCCTGTGCTCCGCAACGGGAGAGGCCACAACAGTGAGAGGCCCGCGTACCGCAAAAAAATAAATAAATAAATAAAATAAAGTGAAAAGAGAAGTTACAAGCTGGGACAAAAGATATGTAGCACATGTAACTGAGCAAGAATATCTAAAAAACACTTATAAATTAATAAGAAAAAGTGAAACAACACAATAGAAAAATGAGCAAAAGAGTAGAACAGGCACTTCATCAAAAGAGGAAAGCTGAATGGCTAAGCAGGAGGTATACTGGGATTTGTTTTATTAGAATTATTTACTCTTTATATGCTGTAATATTCTTTTGTATCATCATTACTTAATGAAACAATTTTTTTAACCTAGGTTTTCAAATTAAAAAAAGAAAGAAACAGGAGTGACCTCTTTATTAAGTAAAGCTGGTACCTTTAACATTGGGCTTAATGTAAGAGAGCAGATTGAGGTCCCCTGGATTCTCAAGCAGTGTCCTGGCTGCTCCTTCTAATCCCAGCTGCTTGGCTCTCTGGGCTTTGGTGCCCTTGCTCCCAGTTTTATATGGTGCTGACTAGGAAAAAAAGTCAGAAAACATACCAAATTATTCAGTTTTAAAAAGCAAAAGTTAAAATTAGGACACAAAATTAGAGGACATGTGAGAATGCTAAAGACATCCTCTTCTCAACCCTTTCCTCTTCCTTCAAAGATTAATGCTAACAGAGAATACAAGTTGTATGAAAAAACAGTTGTTCCTTATCAGACTCTTTATACTTTTCTACATGCTTACAGTTAGCTATCTGCTTGGATTCACTCATCCCACAAACTCAGTGCTTGGACTGCCAGGACTGCAAGTCCTCAACTCAAGCAAGCTCCTCTAAAAGATGTCCTCACACAATGCTTCTACTTCTTAGTCCACATTCACTCCTCAACCCACTGCCCCCTGGCTTCTCTTTCCACACACCTTGCTGAAAGTGGTATCACAAAGATCCACAATGATCCTCTAATTACCAAATATACATTTTTCAGTCCTTATCTTGCCAAAACCCCCTGCTATATTGAATTACTTAACCATTGATCATTACCTCCTTCTATGACTCTCTTCCTTAATCTTTTATGGGTATCATCATCTCCTGATTCTCTTCATACTTCTCTGACTATTCTTTCCATGTCTCCTTCTTAGGCTCTCCCTTCCTCCACCCATGCTTCAAAAGTTAGTGTTCCTCAATGGTCTATCCTGATCTGCTTACCCCATGATCTCTCCTTGAGTGAAATCTTCCATTTTCATGGTTCCAAATACCGAATACATGCTGCAGACACTCATATCTATGCCTCCAGCTCAGCACACTCTCCCTTAAGCTTACGCTTCTGTTACCTACTCTCCTTTTTCCCCACTTGACTGGGAATTCCTTGAAGACAAGGACTATGTATTAGCCATCTTTGTATTGGGTTGGCCAAAAAGTGCCTTTGGTTTTTAAGTAAAAATAAAAGACATTTTTCATTTTCACCAAGAACTTTATTAAACAACGTATTCACCCTTTTGTTCCACTACCTTCTGCCATTTTTCAGGCAACTTCATAATTCCATCTTCCCAAAACTTTTTGAGCAAAGAACTGTTCCAGGTGCCTTTCACAGTCTTCCAGGGAATTGAAATTTTTCCCATTAAAAGAATTTTGTGAAGACCGAAATAAATGGAAATCCAAAGGTGCAATGTCTGGCGAATACGGTGGATGAATCAGAACTTCCCAGCCAAACTGTAACAGTGTTTGCCTGGTCATCAAAGAAACATGCGGTCTTGCATTGTCCTGATGAAAGATTATGCATTTTCTGTTGACTAATTCCAGACGCTTTTCGCCGAGTGTTGCTTTCAGTTGGTCTAATTGGGAGCATTACTTGTTGGAATTAATCATTTGATTTTCCAGAAGGAGCTCATAATAGAGGACTCTCTTCCAATCCCACCATATATACATCACCTTCTTTGGATGAAGACCAGCCTTTGGTGTGGTTGGTGGTGGTTCATTTCACTTGCCCCACGATCTCTTCCGTTCCACATTGTTGTACAGTATCCACTTTTCATTGCCCGTCACAATTTGTTTTAAAAACAGAACGTTTTCATTACGTTTAAGTAGAGAATCGCACGTGGAAGTGTGGTCAAGAAGGTTTCTTTCGCTTAACTTATGTGGAACCCAAACATCAAAGCAATTAACATAACGAAGGTGGTGCAAATGATTTTCAACGCTTGATTTGGATATTTTGAGTATGTCGGCTATCTCCTGCGTGGTATAATGTTGACTGTTCTCAATGAATGCCTCGATTTGATCGCTATCAACTTCAACTGGTCTACCCTACTGTGGAGCATTGTCCAGCGAGAACTTTCTAGCACGAAACTTCGCAAACCACTTTTGACATGTTTGATCAGTCAGAGCACCTTCTCCATATGCTGCACAAATCTTTTTTTGCACAAATCTTTTTTTGCATTTCAGTTGCATTTTTACCTTTCTTGAAATAATAAAGTATAATATGCTGAAAATGTTGCTTTTTTCCTTCCATCTTCAATATTAAAATAGCTACACAAAAATTCACCAATTTTGATAAGTCCTTTTTTTAAATGCACGCTGATGACAGCTGTCACATACAATCTAACAAAATTGTTTTGAATGAAGTTAAAGACAACTAAGTGCTACTAGAGCCATATTATGGGAAAAAACGATCGAACCTTTTGGCCAACCCAATAAATCCAAGTGCCTACCACAAAAAAGTGCTTAATAGATATTTACTGAATAAAGAATATTTTATTGAATTAAACAGTGATGGTGGCTGATGACTTTAGCTTTTTATTTCAAGCTCTTTAACTATACGACCCAAATCATAATATACTCAGGTAAGTATTACACTAAAAGATAAAAAGGATTCCTTACCACGTGTTCTAGTTCTTCAAAAGTTTTACAGTTCAGCAAGGCTTTTAACAAGCACTCAGACATCTTCCCCTCCTTCTTAATTTTTTGGATTGTGTTATAAGCCTTCTTTGCAACAGCCCTGAAAAAAGAAACTTTTATAATATACAAGACCTATATGTTAAAAAACTTTCTTTTTGAAGCTACATCAAACTTACAGAAAAGTTGTAAGTAAGGTAAAAAGAACTTTTTTCCCCCTCTGAACCATTTGAGAATAAGTTACCATCATCCCCAAGTACTTTAGTATGTATTTTCTATAAACAAGAATCTTCTCCTATAACCATCAAAAGCAGGTAATTAAAATTGATATTAACATTGATATAATATTGATATATTCTAACCCGCAGATCTCATTTAAGTTTCACCAATTGTTCCTATACATGTCCTTGATAGTGAATTCAGCTAAGAATGGGTTTTATGTAATTGCTATGTGTCTACAGTCTCCTTCAAGCTGAAACAGTATTTCAGTCTCTCCTTGATTTTCAAAACCTTGATACTTTAGAATGTATTATTATTACAGCCTTTCATCCTATTTCATTACCTGTTACGATTTATAATTTCTGCCTAATAAATGGTATTGCTAAAATGATGGGCAAAAGTTAGAGAGATGATAATATAAATTACTAAAAATGACTGATGGAAAAGAAAACTAAATCTACTTATGAAAAGAAAGAAAGGCAGAAGATTATAAGTTAATGAGGAAGAATATGCAGTCCTTAGATCACACCTCTGTGTCTTCTACATTCCTGGTAGCCCAAGACTGTTTTCAGAGGCTGAAGCCTACCAGGGTCATTTCGACAAAAGGCCAATGACCTACTGGCTTGCATATGAGGGAGAGGAAAGGCATCTTTAGAGAAAATACAGAAGTTTCTTACTACCCATAGTCATAATCTTTTTTTTTTTTTTTTTTTTTTTTTTGGTAAACTTCAATTGTTTATCCCCTTAGTAATTAGAGCAGCACATTTTCAAATTGCAGGCAAATGAGAGGTAAAGATTCTTTTCCCCAGAGACCTAGAAATGAAATACTGTTCTTTACAACTTTTCAGGAAAATGATATTTCTTCAAATGGCAATACATGAAGCAAGATACATGAAAAAAAATTGAGAAACACCCAAGGTTTGTATCTCATTTTCCCCACGACATTTACTGTTTAGAGTAATAGAAAAACTGTACCCCTAAGAGGATGGTGTTTAATGATTTTGCAGAAACTACCTTCTGGCCAACTACTATAACGGTAGGCCATGTCTTCCTGGGACCCAAAATTTGTTGTAGCATTTCACTGATTTACAGTTACTGTAACCATAAATTCTGGAATTTCTATAAAGTTCTCATTTGAAAGTTTCTTTAATATTATCAAGCCATATTTTGCAGCACTGGGCTCAGAAATATGAGTTGCATGTTTCATTTGAATTTTGTGGCAGAATTTCTCCAAGGTTATAGAGGATGAACATCTATTAACTAGGTTTTTTGCGGTACGTGGGCCTCTCACTGTTGTGGCCTCTCCCGTTGCGGAGCACAGGCTCCGGACGCGCAGGCTCAGCGGCCATGGCTCACGGCCCTAGCCGCTCCGCGGCATGTGGGATCCTCCCGGACCAGGGCACAAACCCGTATCCCTTGCATTGGCAGGCGGACTCTCAACCACTGCGCCATCAGGGAAGCCCCATAATCATTTTTTAATTCACTTTTTTAAGTGACCCTCAGTAGGAAATATTTTTACCTTGAAACCCAGTATATACACAGATATAATTTCATATTTAATAAACAGTTAATAAACATGATAGTTTCATGAAACAATATTTACCTTTACCACAGAAACTGCACTCATATTTTCTATTCTCTATTTCACTTTTGTTAAAGTGGTAATGACCTACCAAATTAGTTTCACTACTCATTTATGAGTAGCAATTAATAGGGTAAAAACCAATGCTCTAGTTATAGAAAAAGCTGAGCTCAAGAAAAAGAGAGACCACACCTCATTACCAAAAAGAAATCTCTGTACGATATAAAAAGATCTTCAAGTCCTAGTCAATGCCACCACTTACTTGGAGAAATAGTCCTCTACTAATATTTAATGTATTCCTCTATTAATAGATACACAGAGAATGAACTCTGTTGCAGCTAAAGTGTGTTTTTAGAGAAAAAGAAAATAATAATGTTAATCTTGACATAAAGCTCCTATTTGTCCCCCACCCAATCAAAAATTGGTAGAATACCTTTAATTTTTTTAAGTAAACTATTCTTGCTTGTTTGTGACACTTTCCCCAATTTCAGATCCCAAAACCCTGAAGATTTTCTTCATTACTTTGCCTTCAACCAAACAGAAAGCTTACTTCCAAATTTGAAAATTGCTGGACTTCTAGATGTGGCCTGTAGACGATTTTGTTTGACCTCAAAATTTTTTTACATAAAAATTCCGATTATCAGTTTTTCAAAAATACGAAGATACAGCAATCTGGGTAGAGAACCCCACATGTTATAATCTGATGGAGATGAGTAGCAGCTGCCCCTCTTAGACAGGACTTGTGATCTCCAGTTTGCGTCCCTTTGTGCTTAATCGATTATACTAGCCTGGCCCTGGGTGATCTGAATCTGAAACCACTTGAATAACTAGTCATTTATATTTCTGGGCTGGCTAATTGATTTTGCCTCTGGATGAATAATAACTTTCCACATATTAGCATTTAAATCTTCCTGGCACTAAAAGAAATTCAACAAAAGGGGTAAAAATGTTAGTGAGAGGCAAGTTCCTCCAAAATCACAGAGGCTTATAAGGCTTGTTCTAAAAATAACCCTTAGTGCTTTTAGAATGGCTTCATGGTAAGATTATATCCAATATAAATCATATCCTTGTTGAAGAACACACATAGCAACAACACAGCACTTGGCATGTAGGAGACATACAAAATATAAATGAATGGTAAAGACTGTTTTAATAAACTCTACTGAATACAGTTAGTTTTATAGCCTTTATATGCTTATTTCTGAGTTACTACAATAAATCCAGAGGAATAATTTTTTAAAGAGTGATTTCCATTCTATAACCATACAAAACTCACAATCCACTAACATTAAATTACCATGCCCTATAAAAGAATAGAAAAAGGAAATATACATATTTCCCACCAAACTCTATATAGCCAAAGAACTCTCCATTTAGGGACTTCACAGTATTAAGAGGACAGTTTTATGTAAGCTATTGAAGATTTAGACTAAAATGTATTTTTCTGAGTTACCTGCTGGTAGTTCTAATTTTTCCATTATGCAAAATCATTTTTATGAGAGAAGATGACATTCAAACTCATAGGCACAGACTCTTAATAATGCAAACCACCTTTTGCAGATACATGCCCAAGCTATGCATGAACACACCAGCAGAGGGACTCTGCACACCCCTAAATAAGTAAAATGGAGCTGGCTTCCTCTGTCAGAAGGGGACTATATCCAGATTACAATAAATCAAGAAAACAAAATATTGGAACTGTCGAAATATACCATCACTCACTTCCTCACTGTTTCGCCTCATTGGCTCACACAACCTCTTTCCCCTTACACAAAGCTCATCCCTTCCCAGGTTTCTTACCGTAGCTCCTCTAGAGTTTGTTGAGCTTCTCTCAAGGAATCAGCATCAAGGTTATTAATAAGCTCTTTTCGATAACGTATAATGAAGGGAATTGTGTTATCATCATTAAAGAGACGAATAATGTTGGCACAAACCCAAAGTTCAATATCAGTTCTCTCAGATAAAACCTGTAAATTAATATTGAGTGATTTAAAACTCTGAAAACTAAACATCTGTATTATAACATATGGTTTAAAATACAGCAATTAAATAATGTTCTCCAGCCACTTAGAAACAAACTGCTGTGGTTTTAAAAAAAGAAGGAAAGGAAATTGTATGAAATATATATATATACTGACAATCATAGAATAGTCATTTCACTCATTCTATAAAATCCAATCGAAACCACTCTGTATTGCCCGAATTCTACAGGGCTCAAATGAGATATGCATTTTTCATCTCTCAGATTGGCACCAAAGAAGGAGATGGTAACTCACTGTGCTGGCATAAGTGATGGGAAAAGGCACTTTCAACTACTGCTAGTGAGAAAGTACAATGGTAAACCTCTGGAGGAAGAACAGTTTGGCAATATCTATCAAAATTTACAATGCATAAACTCTATGACCCACCAGTTACACTTCTGGAAATTTGTTCTGATATATTCATACCTCTGGAAAATGATATTATTTACAGTGATATTTTTTGAAGAATTTTTTCCAGTATGGTAGAAGCCAGCAAAAAACAGTCTACAATGGGGAATTGATAAATAAATTGCAATATGCCTGTGGAGCAGAATACCACTCCAATACCACAGATATGGAATGAATTACAAGAACTTGGAACATGGCTTATTTTGGGGAAAGGTAACTGGTTGGCTTAGAGCTAGGGCAGGAAGATCCTTCTATATCTTTGGAATTTTGTATCATTCCCATATACTACATATTCAAAATAATTATTTTTTTAAAAAACAAGTCTACAGGTTTCAGCAAAAATGTACATGTAAGCAGAAAAGTTTAGAGAAGTCAGCCTGGAGAAGAGAAAGAATAAAATGCAATTTCAGTAACTGTTCAGTAACTGTTCTCAAAACCTAAGCCGATTTTTTTTTTTTTCTTTGCGGTACGTGGGCCTCTCACTGTTGTGGCCTCTCCCGTTGCGGAGCACAGGCTCCAGACGTGCAGGCTCAGCGGCCATGGCTCACGGGCCCAGCCACTCTGCGGCACGTGGGATCTTCCCGGACCGGGGCACGAACCCGTGTCCCCTGCATCGGCAGGCGGACTCTCAACCACTGTGCCACCAGGGAAGGCCCCTAAGCTGATTTTTTTAAAGTAAAGCATGAGAGGCATAAGCTTTATTATTATTTCAATCTTGATGCTCAAGATATGCCAAAAATGTAAGAAAAAATTCAAAAATTATTAAAGCATTAACATGGTCAACTGCTTAACAAAAAATCAAGTCAATATATAAAATACATTGAATTTCAAAACTACAGATGACACCGCAATGAAGAGTGGCCCCCGCTTGCCACAACTAGAGAAAGCCCTCGCACAGAAACGAAGACCCAACACAGCAAAAATAAATTAATTAATTAATAAACTCCTACCCCAAACATCTTCTAAAAAAAAAAAGAATTGAGATAATGTAAATCAGACATCAGCAATCAAAATCTAGTCAGAAAAGGGTGGGAAGAGCAAATGTGAGATGAGGTGGCAGGAGTGAGTCACTAAAAAAAAAAAAAAAGAAAAAAAAAGAAAACTACAGATGAAATAAATGGCTGAGCTCCAGAGACTATTGAGGATACCCTCATTCCTCTGTGCACTGTATATCCTAAGGCCTACATCTTATCACCCATTCTCAGAATGCCAGCTTTACGGTCTCCAGCCCTAGCTCTCTTCTGCATGAGCTCTGGACTCATTTAGCCAGCTACCTGACCTACCTCTTGAAATCCTATAAGGTATCTCAAACTTTGCATTTGCAAAAGTGATCTCCCTCTCAAACTTCTTCCTCTTCCAGTTTTCCCCTTATTATGTCCATTCAAATTACCAGTTCAGGCCTGAAAACTAAGAGTCTTCAACTCTTTTGACTCCTTTAACTCTTAAATCTACTCTATCATAAGAATCAGTCAACTCTAGTGGCAAAATATTTCTTTAGTCTATTACTGCTCTTCATTTCTGCCCTATAGCCCAGTCTAGTTCAAGCCAGGATTACTGCAACTGCCTTTTACTATTCTTCTCGCATCCACAGCAATCTCATCTATGTCAATTTCCATAAAACAACAAGAATTATCTTTCCAAAATCTATATTGGATCATGTCACCTGACTAGTCAAAACCTTTCAATGATTTCCCATAGCATTTAGAATCCAAAGTCCTTACCATGACCCAAAAAGCATGGGCCTCCCTCTCCAACCTCATCTTATCCAGTCTTCCCCTCATTAGAAGCCAGCCCCAATGGGCTGCTCCTAGAACAATGTTCACTTCCTAGAACAAGCTCAGTTGCTTCCCTCTTCAGAGGCCTTCATGAGGCTGTGCCATCATGCAGAAATGCTCCTCTTGCTTGATATCATCCCTGACCCCTACAAAGTCATGTTCATTAGTATTTTCTCTCTCAACCTGTACCTCTTCCTGTTCCCTATTCCAGTTAACATTATCTCCTACCACAGAAACCTTCGGGGATACTGTGGTTATCTCCCCCAACAATACCTCCCCATTATGTAGCAGCTTTGTGGCTGAAGAACGCTTGACCTCAACTCCACCTCCACAGCATTTTGTTCAGTAACCAGTTGTTTTAGAATTACAACAGCCAGAGTTTGGACAGAGAGATGAGTCCAGTCAGCAGGAAGCTCAAGATCTGGCTTAGAACTCTGGACCCAGGTACAATTTCTTCCTCGGGAGAAATATGGTTTATACAAGTAGAATCTTGAAGTTGGATGGCAGTGCAAAGAGAATTGTGGAGAGACTATTGCAGTGCACTTAGGTAACTGTCCTGTTACCTCAGTCAGTAAACCTCCTTTATTGCTTAAGCTAGTTCAAGATAGATTTTCTCTTATTGCAACCAAAAGCATTCTAATCAATGTCCTCAGTTTCACTGTGTGTTCTCTATCTCGCTCTTCTAATCTGTCACCAAGGAAGCAAACTGAACTTCTAAAATGTCTGTTGTTTCCCCTCAAGCTCCCTATTATCTTCTTTTATCTAAACCACAGAGCATTTTTTTTGTTCTCTATGCATTCCACCCAACCTTTCTGCATTACTACTGATTATACTTCTAAGACACATTTATAATAAGTCCCTTATTTTTTTCCTCTTTTTCTTCTTTTGAACATAAGCTTCAATGACTCTTTCCTAACTACTAGTAAAAGTCCAACCATTGTAGCATAGTTTTAAAATCCTTTCCCAAGCTTGCTCCCAAATTTCACTGTCCTCACGGAATAAACAATCTAGAACGGAAGATAAAACATTAATATAAATAAGTACAAATAAAACAGAATACACCAGGGAATAAGTGGTATAACGTCTTCAGAGAAGAGAACGATCTCCCTGGTGTAATCAAGGAAGGCTTGCTGCAGGGGCAGCATTTCAGCTGGCCCTTGAAAGGCCAGATTCTGAAAGACGGACATAAGACACGAAAATGACAAAAATGCTCATATTTTGGAACTGAGTGATTGTTAGAACCCATGGGCTCCCACTATCCTAAACTAGTTCAGTGACTGTTAACTAAAAAGGGCCCAAGACAGCTAAGACTCCAGACCCGCATCTGAAGTGTACCAGGTCCTGACAAATCCAGAAGCATCGTATGTGTTGAGAGTGTATACTGCTGCTTATGAAAATTTGCTTCTTGAAATTAAGGATAATAAAACTACATACAAGCACTCACAATTTTGGGGCCTCCAAATCATCCAATTTCTTCTGTCTTAATTTAGTCAAACATTTATTTTAGCTCATATTATATGCCAATAACCATACCAAGCCAGTAACAAACAAAATGTAAAAAACCAAGTCCCTCTTGCCAAGAAGCTTATAAGCTAGAAAGAAGACAGTCAAGTAGACAGTTAAAATACAGTGTGATCTGTACTCTGACAGAAGCATATACAGGCTCTTTGAGAGCACGTGGGAGGAAGAAACATCTACCTCTGCAGAAATGGAAAAGCAACAAGGGAGTGAAGGTATCTCAGGCAGCCAAATGAGAGCAGGAATTCTAGGAAGAGAGAAGAGCATATCAAAAGCCACTGATGAGGAACCACTGCACATTTTTAAAAATGTCTATGTTCAGTAATGCTAAAATGTACAAGGTGTATTGAGATGAGTGAGAAATGGAAAAAGGGATGGAGCTAGATGGTGAATTCTAAAAATAGTTTGAACTTTATCCTATACTTAATATCAAGCCACTCAATGACTGATCTGCTCATTACTTGATTTCAGCTGTTGAGTCAACCCCCACCCTGTAAACTCCCTTGACATTTTATGAGTCAACGAGATTTGGGGACTAGAGTAGTGGTTCACAACATGTGGTTCCCAAACCAGCAGCATAAGCATAATCAGGAAACTTGTTAGAAATGTAACTTCTTGAGCCTCACCCCAGATCAACTGAATCAGAACCTCTGGGGTGGGGCCCAGCATCTGTGTTTTAGACAGATGAGGCAAACACCAAAGAAACAGCTAAGCGTTAAAAGTAGAGATCAAACTTTAGGGATGGGCAGGGAACGACTAAAATTTTTACTTTTAAACTACTACTTATTTCAACGATTACACTTATTACTTTAATAATTTTTATAGTTAACTGGTGAATAGGAATGAGGGTAAAGTAAAAAGGAAGGCAGTCTCGATATTTTTTTCACCTCTACGACTTAAATAGACACTTTTTGTGACTGTTGTTGTTTTAAGCTAATACCTGTATAGGGCTTATTATGTTCTACACACTTTTACATATTCAATATTAACTCATTTTACAGATACAAAAACTGAGACCCAAAGAAGTTAAGTAAATTGCCCAAAGTCCCACAAGCTATATTTCCTTTTCAGAAATTTGATTTGTGTGCAAAGCAAGGTGATTTTCTTCAGGCAAAAGTATCAATACAAATTAATCAAATCGCCTTACTTTTCCTCCTGAATCCAACTGCGATGAGACATGGTGCCTTCATACTGTTCTCTACTGTCTAAAACCTCCAACAAAATGGCCTTCTCCGCAAGTGGCCTGAGAATTTCCTCCTTCAAAATCTATATTCCCATTTCCTCAGTTAAAAAAGAAAACTGCTGGGTATCAATAGCTGAACTATTGCCTTAATCATACAGGCAGCATTTTAAAAGAACTAGCATCTAAATTAAAGGACACTCAAATAAGTAGATTGACAGAGAATTTTTTTATTCAAAATCAAACCAGCAACTGGACACCTCCCTTCTAAAACAGTTTTGATTACTGCTGTTCTCTTTTCCCTTACCTATTCATTTTATTATACCACTTATTTTACCACACACATAAGTTTCCTTAAAGACTGCAAAAGGAAAAACTATGCTGTTAGAAGTCAGAAGAGTGGTTTTAGGCAAGGGGATGGAGGATTGAAAAAGGGTATGAAGGGATTGCAGGGTGCTGGTAATGTTCTGTTTCTTGATCTGAAAGCCTGTTACAAGGGTTACAATTTTTATTTATTTATTTATTTTTGTGTGTGTGGTACACAGGCCTCTCACTGCTGTGGCTTTTCCCATTGCAGAGCACAGGCTCCGGACACGCAGGCTCAGCGGCCATGGCTCAAGGGCCCAGCCGCTCCGCGGCATGTGGGATCCTCCCGGACCAGGGCACGAGCCCATGTTCCCTGCATTGGCAGGCTGACTCCCAACCACTGCGCCACCAGGGAAGCCCTTTGGTTACAATTTTGAACATTCATGAGTTGCATATTTAAGTACAATTTTATATATATATGCATATATGTATACATATATTTCAGAAAGTTTCTTTTAAGTCCATAATAAATACCACGAGCTAAATTATAAAAATAAAAAGGGCCAATACAATTTATTTTCCTTAATCCCTCCTGGAACACAGAGGTTGACCTAACGGATGGTGCATGCTTAGGTGTAGAAGTGCAATGAGAAAAGCCAACTCAGAGACCCGCCTCCTTCCTGTCCCTCTTCCTTCCCCTATTCTTTCATCCCATGTTCTTCTTCACCTATATAATCCCACATCATCTTCTTGCAAGAATGGGGAAAATGGCTAATAATGGGGTTTTTGCTTGCTTTTCCTCCCTAATTTAGCAAACATTACTAACATATTCTATATGGCTACTCCACGCCCACCCCCCTCAAAATAAAGACACTACATAACAACAATCACCACTTGGGAGCATTTAATTTTCTCAAAAACTGCTTGTAGCTAGTCACCTCTTAAAATTCTTACAAAGGTTATGGTACTCACAATATATTTGTGTAATGATAAAATATACTTTAACAAAAACTAGCTTCTAATGGCAACCACACATTTGTGGCTTGGGGGAAGGGCTGAAGTAGGTTGTTTCTCAAGGAGTCTGGTGATCACCAAACCTGATTAGGAAATAGACACAAAGTGTGTTTATATGTAAAGTCCACAAATAAATTAAGTATTGACAATGTAGTTTTCCCTCCCCAAACAAGACAGTGATATTCCTGAAGAAGCTGTGGACTTTTCAGAAATGAGAAACACACCTTGAAGAGAAAAAACATTTAGAGGATCAAAGTGTCATGGTGGGTAGGGTCCATGGGGAACAGCACACAAAATGAAGGAAATATAAATGACATTTCCCTCATGTTCAATTGGTAATAATAATTCCTATACAATTAATTTCCATTGACTATTTCTTACTAACTAGGAACTTGTTAGGACTTCCCCAAAGAACTTGGACATACATTTCATTTTGTGACTGATAAAATGCATACCACAGGCATTTCACTGACTCTGGTCCTCACTCAAATGTTCAAAGCCTTCCTGATTGTCTGACTTGGCATTGCTGACTCTCGCTCTTCTCAGCCCCTTTCCCCCTAACACCTGCCACTATTGTCAAACATGTTTGGAAGCAGGA